>NW_007578788.1:63080-95679 GCF_000690725.1 Stegastes partitus
GGCCTACGTCACGTCACCCGGAGGTTTCTGGCCCGATTCTGATTAATTAACTCCGTCCGAGTAGAATCCGGCGGCTAAGCTAGCCCTGGATACTCCCGCAGACAAACACCCTCTCGCCCACACTCACCTGACAGTGACATAGAGCGTCGTAAGTCACCTCCGTCGCCGTTCTCCGTGTTCAGCAGTTCCCCGAGCAGCAGCTAAAGTCCACCCACTCTCTTACCACTTAATTTATGTTATTCAATATTTCTTTAAACAGCTCCCACCGCTATCATTATTACTTCCTCCCTCTCTCTCTCTCTGTCTTTGTCTTGCCACCTCTTCACACGCCACCCACACACGTGCACGCTTACAAATGTGGCCTCCACACGCAATCCGCCAACGACGGCCTTTTATTGTCCGTCTCGTGCTTTTATTCCACGATGCTCACTTGTCACCTTCCTTTTTGTCATTGTTGTTTTTTTTCCCCAGATGACACGTCTGGTTTTACCTCGGATGGTGGAGAGGTGAGTTCACGTTAACACACGACTGATGAATATTTAGTGATTAACACCAGAGTATGTGTTAAAAGGTTCTGGGGTTCATTAATATGCCATCAGCTGGAAACGTAGAGTCCACGTGTTTAAGGGTGTTCAGGTTTACCAACCAGCTGGGTCGCCAGTGAAATATTAAACTCTATTCGAGGTGAAATATTTGATTTACTGTAAGATTTGGGAGATTCTTGCTCTAGAAAAGAAAAAATGGAAGTAAAGGAGTTCAAACTCCAGCCAAAAGTACAAAAGCTGTCTGAGTTTATTTAAGACGGATTATAAATGTCGGGTGTAATTCGTGCAGGAGCAACAGATCACGGCGCGTCCAGATAAGACGCCGTATGTTTCCGCTGCGCGTTAAAGCTGGAAGATGCAGAGGTGTGATTGAAGACGAAAGAATCTGCGAACAAACGTAATTCATTTCATTTTCTGCCGTCCGTTGCGTCGTGATTTATGGCGTTCCAGATTTAGATTCGATTGGAATCGAGGACGGCGCAGGACTTGAACGCCTCTTCGGTGACGTCGGTGCATCGTCGGGGGATGTTTTTACACAATCCTCCCTCCTAGTTTACACTTTATGGATTACAGATTATTTATTTCTGGTAAATTTAAACTCAATATTGAAATGCGTTAATTTGATTGGTAAAGCCAGTCTTGTTGGAAAACACTTTGGCACAGCAGCTTTAAATGTAGTAACGATAGATTTTATACGTGTAGATGTAGATTTAGCTCAGCATTGGAAGAGTTTGCTCACATTTGTGTGTTCTTGCGGCACATTTTTGTTCATGAATATGTTCTGAGAGATGCTAAACAAAGCAGCACTACTGTGTTAGCAGGTTAGCTTCAAGTCAGTAGCTCAACCAATCTGTTCTGGAGGAGGTTCTGTTCAAAGGTTTAAATCAGCTGTAACAAGCACCACCTTTACACCGGTTATTTTCCCGATAATCTATAAATCTGATCTCAGCTGAGGAAACATCTGCAAACCTGTTGATCCCACTAAATGAAGTCGTGTAACTACAGTAGCGTGTGCATCACATTGCTACGTGCACGCAGTTGCAGAAAATGCATAAATGTGTTTCTGTGTTGGATCCTAAATTGATTCCAAGTCTGTTTCATCAATATCACTTCTGCAAATCTGCAAAAAATAGAACTGATTTCCACGTTTCCTTCATTAGAGGACAGCGTCAGGCCTAAATTCACTGCTTTGGCATCCTGTTTAAATGTAAAAAAATGTAGTTTCCGAGTTTCCAGCTGCATTGAGAACCACTAAACATACACATTTATAGTATTAACACGATCGTGTACCAGCCTTGCTTTCTTACTTTACATGCAGCAGCGACGCTCTGCTGGAATATTTTCCTTTATTCTTCATCGATTTCCATTATAACCACCTGCTCCTCTTGGTTCAAATACGCAGCACACAGTCGGTCTGTTTTGTGCAGAATAAGAGTCATGTGACGCCTCCGAGGGACATAAACACAGAAAACCTGGTTACTGAAGACAGTTAACAACCACCCAGCATCTCAGAGTTGAGTTTTAGGTTTTGTCGAGCCAGTTAAAGCAGAGAAAGCCTGGCTTTGTTAAACCAGTCCAGCCCTCTGGGACTCTGTGAGCTCTGATGCTGATGCGTCGTGTCGCTGGATGCTGGTGGGTTACAGGCGCCGATGTAGGTTGTCGTGGCGACTCAACAATTCCACACTGAAATAAAATATTGTTGAATATTTTTTTGCCGAAGCATAAAAAACCAAATCATGGGATTGTAAACATTTAGGGATTGATGCTACTGTATCTTTGATCTTATCGGTATCCACCAGCTCCACTTTGATGTACGACGAGGGCAGGTTTGGCTCGGCCAGCGAGTACACGCGTTCTTTTATCATCCAGGGATTGATTTCAGGCTGTTTGTTGCACATCTGCCCCTTCTTTTCCTCCCGTAATTTCTGTTTCTTTCTGGTTGTAAAAAGAGGATTTTTGCCTATTTTTTTTCCCGCTTCCAGGAAGAAGGGGGCCATCCTCAACATCTCGTCCGCCAGTGGGATGTACCCGGTTCCCCTCCTCACCGTCTACTCTGCCTCCAAGGTAGATCCACAACATGGTTTATGACTTTTTCATTGAGTGCTACCTGCTTTTTAAACGATTTACACCTTTTATAAGCGGTTCACATCTCGCCGTGGCCCTTGAGGATAAATCCATTTTTGTACGCGGAGGCAAAACCAAATAATTTAATATTATTTGTCCAACATTTATTTAGATGTAGGGATAAAGTGAATGATTGTCCCCTTTTGTTGTTGTTGTTGTTGTTGTTTTAGCGGCTTTAATTGTTGAATATAAACAAGCCAGTGACTAACTCGGGTCCCGAGGTAGTGCACCAATTAAAAATGTTTATAGGAGCATGTGGCGTCATAATGTTTTATAACAGTCTCGTGTGTGTTTGTTAGCTTAGAAACAACCTGCTGTTCACGGTTTCAGCTGATTAATTTGCTGGTGTCTTAATACTGGGTCACGTCTGTCTCCTAAATCCCAGTTTTCTGCAGCGCAAGTTTAAACGTGCAATTAAAATCAATCTATGCCGACTCTTTATTTTATCGCCCGGTTTAATGATAATCTCGCTTTATTACGGCTGCCATTAACGCCGATAAGGACACTGCTGGGATTTTGCGCAATATTGACTGTTTGGGTTTTTTTTTTATTCTTGGAGGATTTAAAAGCCTTTTTTTGGGTGTGTTTGCGTCTGCCCCCTTTTTTTTGTTTTGTAGATTTAGCTTTAATGACCTGTCTTTGTTTCACGCAGGCATTTGTGGACTTCTTTTCTCGAGGACTGCAGGCGGAATACAAGAGCAAAGGGATCATCATCCAGGTGAGTCGCGGGCAAAGAAGTTCCACAACTGTAGTGACTAATGCAGTTTTTTGTAGGACTTCAGGCTTAAGAGGAGTAAATCTCTCAGTACTCCCTGTTTTTTTCTTCCTTTTTCCCCCCTCCAGAGTGTTTTGCCGTTTTTCGTGGCAACCAAGCTGAGTAAAATCCGACGGGCCACTCTGGACAAGCCCAGTCCGGAGCGCTACGTCGCCGCCGAGCTCAACACCGTGGGGCTGCAGACTCAGACCAACGGCTACCTGCCACATGCCGTCATGGTAAGTCTGTGAAAACTAAAGTATGTGGCAGCAAGAGAAAATGCTTTAATAAATAAGGGAATCCTGCCATGTTCAAAAACTGTGAAATTAATCCCAAATAACTATAAAATGTGTATATTTTTAGTCGATTTAAATACAGTAAAACTGTGGATTGCATGCAGAAAGTCACGTTCAGTTATTGCTAACTTAAAATGTCTGATAAACTAGAGAGCATGCAAACACATTACTGGTGTTTTTGCACTAAATTTCGAATGACTGAAGCTACTTTTTTGGCTGCAGTTCACACAAAATGTCATAATTTTACAATCACACACTGTAAAGTAAATTATTATTGTTGCTAAAACTACAAATAATCCATAACTTTTGATGCAAATGTTATTTTTTTGCCCCTTTTTCTGACCGTCAGCATGAAATTTAAACCTTTTTCTGCTATTTTACTTGATATTACCTGGAATTTAATTTAAAAAAATAAAAATCCATGAAGTCTGCACAGTTTAAAAAATTATTTACCATTTTTATTCTTTAATATACAGATTTGTGTTCTTTAAATAACATTGTGTGCAGTTTATTTTTATTTTTTTGCAGCTAACATGTAAATCAATACTTATTTTCTGTGATTTTTTATATTTATATAGACGGAAAAAAGTTCTGTGTTGTCTGTGTGTCTCTAAACCAATCACGGTTGTCTTGGTGGGGGTTGTTTTGGTGGCAGATTTGCATGCAGGGAGGCAAGAGCCACCTTATTGCACGATCAGGTGAGAGAGCAGCAGCAGGAGGTGGTGGTGGAGACAAAACTATGAAATGAATCCCCAAAAATAGGAAGCAGATTATACATCGTCAATAAAAATAGTTAGTTGTTGCCCTAAAGAGGCCCAAACATATAGATTTATTAGTAGTTTGGCTTGAATTTGTGCTAAAATTCACCACAAACAAACCACATGGAGAGTCTGACTGGAGGTGAGTTTAACTGAAGCCAGCGATGTTTTTAATTGTTTGAGTATTTTCTCGTTGAATCGATCAGCTGTTTGGTCTCTAAAATGTCAGAGAAGATGTTCAGTTTACTGCCACAGAGGAGGAAAGAAACCAGGAAATAGTCACATTTAGAGGAATTTGGACTGTTTCTTGAAGTTGATGAGCAAAAATAGTCTGAATCTTTAGAAAAACTTGCTTGTTTTCATAGAAAAGGAGCTTTTGAAAATGATAAAACCCCAAGTTTACATGAGGCCAGTGAGACTAGAGTGTTCAAAATGAGAACAAACAATGTAAGATAAACACATGCGTGTATTTTTATCAAATCGTCACTTATTCAGGATTAATTCTCATTTAGATTTCCCTGAAACGGTCTCTGCAGAGCGAGATGAAACACGTTTCAGGCCTGAGAAGAGCCACGAAACTACAGTTTCCGTACAAAACAAGTGGGATTCCTTTATATAATTCATGCTTTTTGCTTAGTGCCTGGCAGTAACTGCCCATTTTGTGCGCTACGGAAACCCTAACCGAGGATGTTCTCCTGTTTTATTCCATTTGCATCAACACTAAACTGACCACTAGCAGTGACTCAAGATCTGCTGAGAGTGCTTCAGCGAGCTGGAGCCTGAAATCCCACTGCAGGCCAAAATCTTCCTCCGCATATTGTTGTCCATTTATGTAATCAGCGGGGAACAATGGAAACGCACCTTTTTTTTTTGAATATTCTGGCAGCGTGAATGTAAAAAGATACGAGGAGCACAGCTGGAGCACATAGAAGGGCTTCAACACGACCGCTTCCTCTGCGGTAATGGATCCGCTGCAGAGTAGCACTAAACGGGGAGAGTCGTGCTGAATGGAGGCCCGCCACCACCGTTACGTAATCACCTGCTTTGCAATTATTCGCATGACAAATGATCAGGGAGCTTTAAAATATTTTCTGGGTGTGTCACAGCGAAACCTCGCCGGGCTGCACTTTCACTTTTTTTCCTAAAATAACAAAAAAAAAAAAAGTCCTCCCACCGACTCATCTCCATTGGCTGAATTAATGTTGTGTCAACAGTTGCTAAAGCATCTGTCAGAAGGTAAACATCCTCAGAAATAATGGAGTGGGATGCTCCGCTACCTTCCACTATTGTCTGCATCCTAACACTGTAATTACTCAGCAGAGACGGGAGCATCAGAAATGAGATGGAGGAGGGGGGGGGGACAAATCTAGTTTTTGTTTTTTTTTTCCCAGGAGGTGTCTTCATTTTCGTAGAGGTCACAGGGAGCAGCCGTCATTTTGTTTTTCCACTTTCTCCTCCCCAACACACACACACACACACGCTCCCGAACTCTGTGACCTGAATATCAACCGTCATGTTTATTGATATGCATATAAATAACAGCGGGGGCCGTCTATTACCGCGTACAGGTGGTCAATAAATCATACGCGGCACAAAGAAGCTTTCGTTAATCCTCTGCAGTCGACAGTTTTTTCTTATATATATTTTTTCTTTCTCGTGCAGATAACATAAATTCAGCAGAGATCTGTCGCCGTATTTCACTAAAACCACGAGCAGCAGACAAGTAGCGTGGCTGTGATTATCTGATAATCCCTCTCACTCGAGTCGCGTGGCGGCTGCGCGGTAATAAGCCACAATTCAGCGGCGCTATCTAATTTTGACGGCCGCGGAGCTGCAACCCGACAACAGCACGCCGTCACGTTCTCTTCAGCTGCTCGGTTAAAGAGACGCGAAACGATAAAAAAAACAGAGCGACTAACGAGGTCAGGCCTCCCCCTGAATATGCATGCAAGTTTAAATTCAATCAAGTGTAAATATTTTAACAAATTTAGTTTGACGTCTGATCCGGCCGTCGGTCTGCAGAGAAAATGAGGTGATGAAGCTGAACGGATTTTTATTTTTTTACAGTTTAGACACAACAAAACCTCAATCAACTCGAGTTTATGAAGCGCCTTTTCCAACCTGAATTCAAGTTTATGGTGAATTCGTGTAGCTACCTTGGATTTAACGATATATCCATTTCAGAAGAACATCACAGCTTTGAAGTAAATAACAAATCAAAGGCCTAATGGTGATGAATTAAATCTGTTTACAGTACCAAAGAGCCGCTGGTGGTTCCACAGGAAACCTTTAGCTAAAAATTAAAAGACCATTACAAACTGGGCATTTGCTCAGAACTAAAATCGGCCGCGATGGTTTCATCTGGGAGGCTGTTAAGTTAAAGCAGAGCCTTTATGGTTAAAGCAGAAAAAGATTTTATTACAGTAATTTGAACTGCCCACTAATGCGCCATATATAAAAAATAGATTAGCTGAATTTATCCGCGGAGCCCAGAGAGACAGAGCGTGTTTTACAGCTGACTATAAAAAACTATGGGATTGTCTTTGTGGCTTTTGATGGCATTGATGAGAGAAGGTTTGGAAAAAAAAAAAAGGAAAGTTTTATGCGAGACTTCAGGCCTAATTTGTCAATCGCTCGAATTTTCCCTTTTGTACAATCGTGCCTGCCGCAGTTGTTGCTCCCGTGGGTTGGGAAATTAATAATTAATGCTAATCTGTTATTTGTAAATGCCACCAGCTGACCATGTAATTTCCCTCCGTAGGGTTGGGTGACTACAGCTCTGCTCCCAGCCAAGATCCTGAGCAGCTACGTGATGGGGATGGGTCTGTCCCAGCGCTCTCGTTACCTCAAGAAGCAGAAGCAGGGTTAGGCGGAGGCGGCGGCGGCGGCGGCGGCGGCAGACAGAGGGGACCAGCTGTGTTAATGACTCGCACCATCATCGCCGAGCGGAGAAAACCTGACACTTTCTGGGCTTAACATCTCAGTTTCCCCTCCCAGCCGTAGACGAGGCCGAGGGCAGCATCTGGGCGCATCGCATGCATTCAATCCAAACGGTTAATATCGGACAAAGTGGAGCTCTTTACCCAGTAAACAGCTTTTTAAAAAAAGAAAAAAAAAATTGATAAAAAGGGGTAATATGGAATCTCAACTCCCAAAACTAACCATCTGTCTGCAAATCAAAATGTAAGCCCACCAGGAGAGGGGAGAAGATTTGGACTGTGTTTGGTTCTGAGCCTCCTGTGGCTTCGTGGATGAGCTTTAAGCTGTTTAATGAAACACTGGAGGTGGTACTTACTGTTCTGGAAGCACTTAAACAATGAGGTTCACCAGGCAGGAGTGGGATTTTTGTTTCTATTGACATATTCTGACTTCTTTTTTTTTGTTTTAAAGTGCACCCGCTCACCTTTTTATGTCTTCAAAACCATTCAAGAGCTCTCGTTTGCTCCGCTAAAGAGTTCTCTGCAGTAGTTATGTGTTGATGACGGGACCCTTTAACTAACCTTTTTCTTTTTTTTGTAGACGAATAACCAGCTCAGACGGAGAAGTTGTGCTAGATTGTTATAATGTGTGTTTTGTTTACATGCTATATCAGCTCCACGGTGTTTCCTGAAATTGTTAAACAAGCTGTTGTCTTTATGAATCATTTCATTCCTGCGTCGTTGGATTTGAACCAAATGTTAAGACAAACTGGACAAAAATGTAAAATCACTTTCTTTGACTTCTTGTGTTCATACAAAGCGTCAGAAACCAGCTTTAATATGTCGGAAAACTTAACATTTAACCGTGTGTGTGTGACGTCGTCGGATCGGCTTCGGTTCTAAACTCTGAGCTCCTCTCAAGGGCGGTTTGTTGTTTGTGAATCCAACTGATGTACAGAAAAGTCCTTCCAGCCGTCATTAAATGTGCTTTTCAAATAACTTTGTGCGGCCGTCTGTTGGTTCTGACTTCTTACGCTCAGCTTCACCTTCCTTGTTGTTTTTTTTAATCATGTAGCTGTAAATCTGAATTCATTGGAAACCAGTAATAGTTTTTAATATTCTCTTTGGCCTTTGTAATTAGATCAAATATGGATGAATCAGAGAGCACATGTCTGGATGCGGCGAGCAGTCTGTAAATACGACACTCGTATGTGGAGCAGAAATGTCCGTTTTTTTTGTGTGTTAACTTCCCGTCGTTCGTCATTTTCGCAGCCCATACAAATGTGCTGCTTTTCTCACCGTTCTGCCTCTTCCCTCCCAAACATCACCGTCCGGTTCCCATGCCAACAGTTTCTGGGAGATTATTCCGGTGCACTGGTATGGAAGCTGCGGAAATGTGTCATCGCCGAGGATGTAGGAGGGAAGAGAGGAGCTGTGTGTGTGAGTGTGTGAGTGTGTGTGGAGGGATGCCCAGAGGAAGAGGCGAGTGGGTTGCAGGGATGTATATAAAGAGGGAGAGGAGCTCGGTGGTGCTCAGACCGCACAGCTCGCTCAGGCGTCGCTCACACACTCTCACAACAGATTGAGGGGGAAAAAAAAACAAGCTAGGATCTCATCAAGCAGAGCCCTGGGGGACGTGTTGAACAGCTCTCCCTGATTGAGCATTGCACATTGTTTGAATTTTTTAGGATTTTTTTAATTTATTTTTTTGGTCCCTAAACAGTGGAGACAGCTGATCATCAGATACATTTTTGCCTCTCCGGCCCCCCCAGCAGCACATCCTCCCGCTTCATCCTTCCTCACACTCGGGCCACCGTTCTCCATGGCGACCAGCATGGACACGCTCCCTGCCCATCTGCTGCCTTTGGTGATGGAGGAGTTCCCCCAGTCTCTGGCCACGGCGTGCGTCTGCAGGGCCGGGCAGCGCGAGCCCCGCCTCCGCTGCGTGCAGTGTGGCATCATCGAGGAGGAGGAGGAGGACTGCTCCACCCTGGAGGAGGACCAGGCCCTGCGCTCCTTCCTGCAGACCGTGGAGAGCCTGAGGAGGAGCACCAGATGAGCTCGACCGCCGTTTGACCCGTTTTTGGCTTCCCCACCGGAACCCGGTTTTTTTTGGACACCCAGCAGATGTCTACGGCGTCGTGGATGCAGACTGTGCTGACATTGAACCTGCGTGGGCGGTGGTGTTTTCGGTGAAGCTGCCACCGTTGGCGGCCGACTTTGCATGGCAGTAGACGAGGAGTCAAGGCACTAAGAAGTGTGGTGGAGGATTTGTTTCGGAGCCGGTCAGAAGGGGCTGGCAGCAAAATCCACCGTTTGGCAAATTTTGATCACTGTTTGCTTTGTTACTGTGATTTTCTGCAAAGCATTCCTTCGACATTGTGGACTTGTTTCTCGATGTTACGCACATGATCGTGTTTCTTTCTGTCAGTGCTCATACTGCCTGTTGCAAAGGTGATGAATCTGAATCATAAAGCTTTTATTCTAACATTTATTTGGTGTTCTGTCTTCTCTATTATTAAAAAAGCAGCCAATATTGACACATGCTTCTCAATAATATTCATATCTAGTAATAGAAGATGTGCTTTGAGGTGGGGAATGAGGACTTGCAGTCAGTCATTAGGATTTTTCAGGCCTTTCCATGTGGTGGCACTATTGATACACTTTTTTCTGCAGCTAAATAGCACAAACTAAACCTGTATCACACATGCAGCAGGTCCGGCTTAACGGCACGTTAACACCTGCAATCTTTAAATTACCTCCGCCAGCGCTGATATAATTCAGCCATTAATTCATCCGGACACGGCCGTGAATTACAAGGAAACAATACGCAGCACATTCATCCTCCAGCTATTAGACAGAGCCCTCCTTGGTTGGCCTTGAAATAAAAACCCAGTTCACTTGGCTTTCCCTTTTTTTTTTTTTTTCTCCACCATGATTATTATGAAGATAGTTTTTGCACCATCGAGCTCCGTCTCTCTCAGAAATGTGATTCTTTCTGTTTAAGAGGCGAAAACAAACAATTACTGAGCAGCTATTACAGAACAAGTGAACGTATTAGACGGCACTTTCTAGAAAATGGCCAAGTGAGTGTTTTTTGTTTTTTTGTGCTTTTTAAACTGCAGATGTCGACTCTATAAATGAATTCAGTTGCTGATACTGTACGCCATCTGGAGCCGGTTTAATTTTTTTGGTTGTTATGTAAATATCTGCTTTTTTTTTTGCATGCAGGAGAACGAGTCTCGCTTTGGTTCAGGGATCTGCTGAGGCCTGTTTTCCTGCCAAAACTTCCAACACACTGGAGTGTTGCACTGTTTTGTTTCATCATTCATGTTAAAAAAAAAAGCTAATTGAAGTTTTATTAACCAATGAATAACTATTTTGACATAATAGCTTTGCTCTCTGTCTCTATCCTCCCTGAGAGAAGCAGTTTGAATAAGACCTTTTCTCTTCTGGTGTTTGTCACCGCTGCTAAACATCCATCTCCGGATCTGCTCCTGCTGCCGGAGTCTATCCCAGGACGAGTCACCGCTCTGTTAGGAGGCTAACGCAGACAGACAGCCGTACTTGCGCTGACATCTATAGGCAGCTCAGAGCCGCTGACCTGCCTCTGGAGGCAGGAAGCCCTCATGTACCAGCACACAGGCCTCCACCTGCAGACTCTGCACACAGCTCCTTCAAATTCATCCTTCCTGGGAGGTGACGCAGCACATGCTGAGTTTATTGAAGCATTTCTGACATATTTTTGCTCAGTGTCCCGAGACGTCCTGCTAGCCTAAATCTCCACACTAAGCGCAGCTGGAAGCACACTAACCTACACTGCACTGCAAAGCTGCCGGCTTCTCTTTTTTTTTTTAACTTTTCCGTCCCGCTGGAGTTTCCAAGATTAGGCAAGTGGAAGAAAAGTGCTAAGCTCTCGTTTTTGATTAGGGGATTTTCCTCTTGCTGTAGAGCCGAGTGGAATTAATGCACAGTTTCAAACGGGACATTTTGTAAACATGATAAACTGCCTTCTGTATATTCGGAGAGATGATTGATCGCGTACAAACTGAGATATTGCGTTGGCTCCAGTTCAGCTGTGACATTTTTTTTCTCTGTGTTGTAGAAGAACTGCTGCTGCAAAACAGAGCAAAATAATAACATTTAATGGAGTTTGCTCTGTCTTTCATATCATAATCAGAGAAAACTGCAGCTGTAATGCATATTTTTGCATCATATTCTCATTATTTCAGTGAAAAAACAACACGTTTTGCAGGTAAATTGCATTCACATACAACATATTTCACTTTTAAAGACCCCCTCTGATAGAAATAAAGTTTTCTTTACTTTGTTAACATGTCCTCATGTGTTTATTATCGACTTTATGACTCATTGTGAATGAAATAAGCAGTCAAAGCCATGATTGAGCATCAAAACTGCAGCTTACAGTCACAAAAATACAGACTTTTATATGTCATAAACTACTTTTTTCGAGTTTTTGTATTTTAGTATTTGTAGTTTTACAGTGAAATAGATGCAGGGATTTTATTAATCTGCATATTCTAAAGGAGGCGATGGTGTGTTTACCACAGACTGTAATTAGGTTTACAGTCTGTATTTGCTGCTCTACAACAGTTTACAGTCAGCAGGTTTATGTTTCAGCTGTTATTTCTAAAGCAAACTACCGTGAACAAGTTTAGAATATGTCTGTTTTTTTTCCCACAGTAAACTATGAGAACACATCCTGTTATATTCCTGACAGAAAAATCACATATCACGTGCCAAAACACGGTCGTGCAGTTGTTGCATGTGTGACACTAAAAGTGTGAAAACGTGCTAAAATCACAGGTGAAAATGTGGACTACATGTGAAATATGTGCTTTTCACATGGAAGACGTGGTTTTGGAGCTCTTTCATGGGGATACGTGTGAAACCAGAGGCGGTGCATTTTCCTCCCAGGCCTTCAGTGGCGTCCTGCCTGAATCAAACCACCTCTACCACCGTCATTATGATGCCACGGCTTCAGAAACCATCAGCATTATGCAGAAAGGCGGCTGTGGCTCAGGTGGTAGAGCCAATGATTGGAAGGTCAGTGGTTCGATTCCGCCCTGTAACATGTATCATGGTCGTTGTGTCCTTGGGTGAAAGACACTTCGCCCACCTTGCCTGGTGTGAATGCGTATGATTGGATTGTTTGAGGTGGTGGTTGGAGGGGCTGAAGGTGCAGAATGGCAGCCACGCCTCTGTCAGTCTGCCCCAGGGCAGCTGTGGCTACAATCGTAGCTACCAGCACCAGGATGAATGTGTGTGAATGAACTGACAGCTGATTGTATGCGCTTTGAGTTACTCCTTGAGGAAGAAAAGTGCTCCATAAATCTAATCAGTTATTATAACAGGACGCTGCATCACAGACAGGTATCTCATGTAGTGAGAATAAATGCCATCAGTAAAGACAGAAACCCAGTTAAACAATTCAACAAGTCTCCATTAACACCACATACATCAGGGTTCTCACCACGATATTCCCCTGATAAAACAAACCATGTCTTGGCCTGCTGTCTTTCAAGCTGCATGTTTGGAAAATTTGACATATTTTACAGTAAAACGTGCAAATTTTCCAAAGAAACTCGTTTCTCTACCGTCGTCTATGCTGCTAACGCTGCTATTCGTTAGCAGCTAACGTCTTAGCTAACGGGGGGAGTGTCGCTAAAACCTCAATCTGATCTCAATCTGATTGGTTAAAGCAACAGTTTCATTACAAGGCATTTGAAGCTACAGGGGCCTGCACTGGGCTGCAAGGTGGCTCAGTGGTTAGCACTGTTGCCTCAAAGCTGAAAGGTCGCCGGTTCGTGTCCCGGTGAGGACACCCGGGAGTCTCCATGTTCTCCCCGTGCAGCGTGGGTTCTCTCTGGGTTCCCACAAGGTCCAGAAACATGTTGAGGTTAATTGGTGATTGTAAATTGTCCGTAGGTGTGAATGTGAGTGTGCTTGGTTGTCTGTCTCTAAGTGTAGCCCTGTGATAGACTGGTTACCTGTCCAGGTGAACCTGCCTTCACCCTGAGTCAGCTGGGATAGACTCCAGCCCCCCATGACCCTAGTGAGGATTAAGGTGTAGAGATGATGGATGGATAAACATACACTGTTGGAAGCACCACAGCTCAGAGACAAGCTATGAAATGAAGACAATGTTGGAAATAAAGGTGAAAGATTAATGGGAAAATTTTACAACACAAGTCAATGATTCTGACAGAGTTGAGGCCGGCAGAGGAGGCCTTGCTGACCACTGTGTGAAACCCATATAAAACAAACCAAAAACCCTTTATTTACATTGCACTGAGTAAAACCTAATGCAGCTCTTTGCACAGTGCAGCGCTCCAGGAGCAGAGATGGTCAATCCTGGCAGTGGTGGGGCCTGAACCCTGAACTTGTCATCATTAACCAGGACAGAGGAAAAGTGGGGCGAAGTGAACGCATGCTTCACTGCACGCTGTTTCTCAGCAGCAATGTTTAATTGTAATGTCATGGCTTTCACATATAATCCCGCGGGGTTCCACATGGATATGTAGAAGGGTTCCAGACGGGTGAACGTGAGCTTCGCTTCGTTTGAGTTTCCCTCTCCTAGACCTTCGAGCTCCCACATTCTGTCTGCGCTCGGCTAAAGTGTTTTTATGAAAACTTGTGACACGATATTACAACATTTCACATGTGCTGCACACATTGAAACCTGCTGAGACATGTTTTCCCACTTACATGCCCAAGTCTATCCACATGGAAAATATGTATAATTCATGTGATTTTTTTCCCTGTAAGGCATGTTACACACTGTCAACACGTTATTTTATTACATTTAAACCGTGTAGAACTACATTTGAGCCATTTTAGAGCCTAAAGAAGAAATTATTTTGATGGAAAAAACTTAAAATACATAATTTAGATGCACAGAGATGAGGTTTTCTTCTGTTTAGATCTATGCATAAAGTCTTTTACGTAAAGCTGACACATGAAATTTAGAATATGTGACATAATTGTACATGTTTATTATATATTTCAGCAGCCTGACACATGTTTGAGTCGTCGAATACAACTCAAAGGTCCCAAATAAACTAAAACCAAGGCAGCGTCTCACTTTTAAAGAGATTTAAAAGAGGGATCAGGTCACTTCTTCTTTTACGGTGCTTTTATTGCGTCGTATTTTGTGTTTTGTGCATCGATCGAAAGCAGGAAAAGCAGTAACTCCTGATATCAACGTGCACAAAAAGCAGGAACTCCTGATATCAACATGCACAAAAAGCAGGAACTTCCCAAAGCGAAACGCAGCCATTATTATTACACCGGCGCTCTCCCTGCTGTGACGAGGTCGAGAGGTCTGCGGCGAAAAGGTGAGCGTGTCCTGCGCTGATCTTTGTGCTTTTTCTTGTTGAGTTTCTTGTATATTAATTGATATTATCATGAAGTCCTGGCTGGGAGGTCACAGGTGGAGCGTTCAGGACGGACACGGCGGCTTCATTATTTACAACACAAGCACTGAAAATAAAGAAAAACTAATAAAAACACAGAAGAAGTTACTTCCCCAAACAAAAGCGGTCAGAGGAGTGGATCCAGCCGGTATCAGCAGGGATCATATTAAATGAGAAAAGCTGATCTGCAGGAGAATAAATAAGCAGAACAGAAGCCAGAGAGTCTCAAACTCCATCATGTCTGGGATTGTTTATGTTTTCATTTACATCAATAAAGATGCTTTCATCAGAAACTGTTGCAGAAAAAGCAAAAAAAAAAATAAAATGGTGCATTAAAAAAATAAAAAATAAAAAAAATCGCCAGAATGCAGGAAATGAAGTGTTTTATGTTGAAAATTCCCCCAAATAGACTCAAAAAATATTAACGAATGAAATCACATAAAAGCTTCAGTTTTATGTAACACCGTTCAATACTTAAATGAATAAATATTATTATGAAATAAATATGGCATAATGGAATTAAAACCCCCTCAAATCAAACAGAAGGCTTTTTGAAAAATGTCCCTTTTTGAAAATGAAAAAACCTTTTTATTTAATTATTGCATTTATTCCTACATTTATCAAATGAGTCATTAATTTTTTAACTTCAGGGTTTATTTCATAATGAAATTAATTTATTTTATAAGTATATTTAATTATTTCTGCATGTATTTATAGCTGTTTTCTTTAGGTTTGATCTCTGCTCACACACTGCTGTGTTTCACTTCGACAGAAAAACAAAAACAAACAAACAAACAAACATAAACAACTCAGGTCTAACTCACGTTTTCAGTGTCTTCATCAGCTGATTCAAGTTTTTAAAACCACTCTGAACCAAGAGTTGTTGTGTTTTCTCTTAAAACTACGATTTGTGGAGCAAACATTCGTCCTTAAATCCACACCTTCGCTTCAGGAGACGGACATTGAACGCACCTCCGTCGACACGTGACACCGTCAGCTGATCGCTTCCTCTAATCAAACGCACCTTTTACACTTCGGCGGATTTTCAACATCTTGCTGCAGGTGTTCCGGTTTTTACCCAGAACGGATTTAATGCTGGTTTCCCGCATGTTCCTCATAGTTTGGTGTTTGTGACAGCAGTCGTTTTGTTCTCCATCCTGATCCATCAGAGCTCAGAACAACAAGCAGGTGAGCTTCACGTCCTCTGGTTCTGGAAACTTTACTCAGAGTTGGTTTGGTCACCTTGACTGATGTAGAACATCTAAAACAACACGAAGCCAAAGTGCGTTCCAACAGAGAACAAGAATAAAGTTAGAAATATTCTGTAAATGAACCTGAATATGTTAAATGTTACACTTAAGACCTTTAACATTATATATAACACAAACTTACCTCAGTAATTTAAATAGGCACTTTAACAATACATACTGCATATATTTACCTGGCTAAATTAGATATTAAGGGTCAGAACCTATAATTTTATGTACTACACACATTTACCTGGATGATTCAAATATTACAGTTGAATAATTTAAGATGCAAATTTAACCAGATAAATTCAATAATAAAGTTAAGACCCGACAATTTGATATAAAATATAAATTTACCAGACTGATGTGAACATATTCAGGTTAATTTAATTTATAATACTTATTTATGTAGCTTAAATATTATTGCTAAGGTGCTGCAATATTTTATGTTGTACAAGTTTACCTGAATCTACTAAATATCAAGGTTAAGACTCTACAAATAATATCCAAATATACCAGACTACTTTGAATATTAAGTTTAAGAACCTATAATGTTATATATAATATAAGTTGTAAGATGTAAGATTCCTAGAAAAGAGTGGAGACGAAAAACTTCCTTTTAACAGGAGAAATCACTTTAAACCAGATCATAGCGACACGTGAAGACAACTATATGAACTTATTAAGGTAAAGGTAAATATAGTTTAGATTTTTTTAAAAAGAGGTAGATCTGTATAAGCAGCAGAACGCCTGACTGGCCAATATTTTACAATATTTATTCAGAAGTGAGTCGGTAAAGCTCCCAGTCTTAGCTGCAGTTCTTTTGCTGCCTCCGTGAAACGTTTGAACTCGTTCTCATCCGGGGACGTGTAGAGTTTATTCTCATTGTATTGACTGTTTGTCATCACAACGCTTTGGATTCATTTATGAACTGAGCTGCTCTCTGTACACCTGGATGAGACTAATGCAGTGAAATACAGCAGCCAGCTTTCAGTGACTCTGTCTGAGGAAGGTGTAGATTTATTTTAATGATTGTAATTTGTCTCGCTCCATATTTAGTCTGTTCTAATGCACAGAAACAGGATGAACAAAACATCAGGTGTGTGTTTGGTGTAGAGGTGACTTTCCTCCTGACTGGCTTGTTGCTGTTCTTTGGAGGATTTCCTCTTTTCTCAGTAATATTGAACTTCAGGGCTTCAGGGCTTCAGGACTGTTATCACTATTAATATTAACTTAATGTGAAACTGAACTGGGATTTCCATACATACAGAGTAGGCGGTCGTAGCTTCTCCTCATGCTTCATATTCACTGACCAGTCGTGAAATGATTTAAACCGGGTTCACATGATACGTTTCTATAGCACACCTTGGTATCTTAATTACATCTTAACCGCCGTGTCCTGTTCTACCTTTCCTCGCCGCTGCTTTATTCACACGCGCTCATTGTCGGCCTTACGCCCGCGTACCGGCGGGCTGCTGCTTATCGCTGTATTCCATAAGAAGATTTTGTGCTCCGAGCCTGAGGTCTTCTGATTTTAATATGTATAAGTTCATAATTATCTCCTGCAAAGCTGATGTGTCTCAGTGCCGCCGCCACCGCCAACGCTGCTGCATATCAGGTGGATTTCTGGGTTTAGATCCATCCCTGAACGGTCCATCCTCCCCTCGTGGTCTCAGGGCGCCCAGGAGGGGGATGTCCACAGGTCGATGCCGACGGCCACTTTTGCCAACTCCGGTGGGGAAAAAAAAACTTTTTTGTTGCTTTTCTTGTAAGGATTTCCTAAAGCCCACCTTCAGCCCAGCACCCGGCTGCAGGCTCCCAGCCTAAGATTCCCCCCGGGGGCAGTTTATTATCGTCGCTCCCCAGTTGCTGCTGCGCCGAGGTTCGCGGTAGCTCGCGGTGAATGACGAGCTCTGACACCGAATAATATCAACTCCCAACATATATCTTTATTCATGCAGTAAATCTGCTGTACGTGAGCTGGCTGCACGGGAAAGAAAGTTCTTTAAAACTGAATAAATATTAAACCTTTTTCCGTTTCTGAGCACGACGACTCCTTAAAGTCCTGATTCGTGCGGCCTTTAGTGGTGGTCAACTGCACTTACATGAATATTTAATCTAAATATTACATTCAAGCCCAGTTAAGACCCGATCTAATATAAAATACAGATTTAACCAACTGAATTCAGTAGTAAGGTTAAGACCCTGTATTATTATTTATGACACAGTTTTACCTAAATATTACGGCGAAGGCGCCACATTATTTTATATTCTACAAATTTACCTGACGACGTTAAATATTAAGAGGAAGACCCGACAATATCACATAAAATATACATCACCCAACTTAAATATTAAGGCTAGGAATCTACTATAATATATCCTACATTAGTGAACTCATTTCAGCGCTTCAGCAGAACCAGGTTCAGGGAGGCCAGACGTCTGCCTCCACCTGTCCAGGTGAGGTAAAGGGCAGAAACAACAGGAAACTAGAGATAAACAAAGAAAATATGATAAATACTAGTGGGAATCAGATCAGAAATGTGTCCACAGAGCCTGAAATCCTGCAAAAAAGTGAATTAATATGACATTTTTTTGTGTCAACTGCTTAAAATCCTGGTTCATAAGAGCCTGTTTGGTGCTTAAATGCACTGTTTCTAACTTTGACCCATAATTTAGCCGCCTCAGGGAGGCCAGACGTCTGTCCAGGTGAGGTAAAGGGGAGAGAAAAACAGGAAACGAGAGATAAACAAGCATGTATATGAATAATATATAAGTACTGGATTCGTTGTTGGGAATCAGATCAGAAACATGCAGCTGCAGCGCATGAAATACCACGAACAAGTGAATAAATACGACCTTTATTTTGTGTCAGCTGCTCAAAATCCTGATTGATGAGGACCTGTTTGGTGTTTAAATGCACTTATGGTCTAACTTTGACCCACAATTTAGCCGCCTTTAAGTATTTTTGTCAACTATTATGTTCGAGACTCCACAACACAGATAGAATATATATTAACCTAACTTACATTTTCAGCTGAGGAACCTACTATATTATACACCAAATTACCTAATTTTAAAACTAAGGTTTAGACTGTACTCCTATTACACATGGAAAACCAAACAACTCAACAGCGCGGAAGAAATTTCCCTTTAACAGGCAGAAACTTTTAGCAGAAGCAGGCTCAGGGAGGGCAGACGTCTGCCTCCACCTGTCCAGGTGAGTTAAAGGGCAGAAACAACAGGAAACCAGAGATAAACAAAGAAAAGATCATAAATGCTAGTGGGAATCAGATCAGAAATGTGTCCACAGAGTCTGAAATACTGCAAAAAAGTGAATAAATATGACATTTTTTTGTGCCAACTGCTTAAAATCCTGATTCATAAGAACCTTTTTGGTGCTTAAATTCACTGTTTCTTACTTTGACCCACAATTTAGCCGCCTCAGGGAGGCCAGACGTCTGCCTCCACCTGTTCAGGTGAGGTAAAGGGCAGAAACAAACAGGAAACTAGAGATCATAAATACTGATCAATTTTTCCTTCAAAGTCACTGGTGCGAAACAGATCAAAAATGTATCTACAGAGCTTGAAATACAGCGAAAAAATGAATAAATATCACTTTTTATTGTGTCAGCTGCTTAAAATCCTGATTCATAAGGGCCTGTTGTATTTATTATTAATTAGGCTTTTTAAAAAGCGGGACCTGACGACTAATTTCGTACCACAAACACGTAAATGTGAGCTGGCATGACAATAAAGTTCCTTAAAGCCTTGAATCCTTTTTGGTGTTCAAATGCACTTGGTCTAACTTTGACCCACAATTTAACCACCTCAGGGAGGCCAGACGTCTGCCTCCACCTGTCCAGGTGAGGTAAAGGGCAGAAACAACAGATCAGAAACCTGGAGCTGCAGAGCCTAAGATACCACAAGACGCTGAATACATTTGACCTTTTCTGCCTAAAACTCCTGATTCACGAGAGCCTTTTTGGTGTTCAGACGCCCTCGTGGCCCAACCGTGACCCGCAGTTTATCAGCCTTGAAGAAGTATTCTTCTCTTCCAACAATATTTCTCCCTTCACTGGCGCTCTGACACAGTCGGCGGGGTCAGACAGAAGCGCCGAATTGATTTCTGCCGCCGCGGGCACATTCGGTGTTAATTCTCTCGCACACAATTCTCCTGGTCGCTGCTTTGTGCGAATGAAGAGCCTAAAATAATGACAAACAAATAGACGGCGTGGATGCCCGGGTGTTACGGGCGCCGATCCTCATTATCCCACCGTAGTCTGCTGGCTGAGCACATGTACGTACATGATTGGACTTGCCCTTCAATTTCACTTGCCACGCTGCAAATCGCTGCCATGTTGGCGGGTTCACTTCATTCGGGCAAGGCATGCTATTAAGGGGTTATTTGTATAATTTACCACTTCTAATTCCAAGGCTCAGCCATATTGGCAGGAACATTCAAGACTAAATTGAGTGTGAAGATTGAGAGGAATTAATGTCTGCTGGACTGTGAGCTGAATGCGTGCCGTCAGCGGGCCCTCGGCCACCGCAAGGACGAGAGTCTGAGCAGGATTTGTACGTTAAAGGTTGACTTAGCATTAGCAAAGTCAATAATTGAGCTACTCTGTGGGACTTTGCCCGCCCCAAAGCAATCAGCCATTCTTCTTTTTTTTTTTTTTGTCGGATGAGACGAGAGAGGCAGGCAATCTAATAGGACTATAAGGCTTGTAAGTGGAACAAAAAACTGAAAAGGAATTTATTTTTAAGGGAACAAAGTTTTAACAATGTTCCGAGCTTCAAAAAAAAAAAGCTTTGAAGCCAGATATTACTTGTTCCCCCTCCTCCCTCCGTTCCCTTTTGAAAGAATCCCGTGTGATGTTTTCTTTTGTAATAATGTAAAATAGGCTCATAGCTTCCTGAAAATCAAATATTGGAGCTGACTTTTGCTTGAATGGGCACAGCAAACAACATATGTGCATTTCAAGAGAGACTCTGAGAAAAACGCATAGTTAAATTGACTGTTTTTTTTATTTTTTCAAGGGGATTTTGTGCGAGAGAGAGAGACTCCACCTCAGTCTGATTCTGCTCAGCAGGTGGCTTATGAAGAAGAAAAGAGGGGAAATGGAGACAAAAAGCTCACAGATTTACAAATCAGGCTGGAGGCAGATTGAAAAGAGAAGAGCCGAAGTTAATTTAAGGTTTGATATTGCACAGCTGGACCTGAATTTGTTGCTTTGAGAAGTCAGAGATGGAGATTAAGTGAGTGAAAGACAAAGTTTTAATGTGAGATTTCCAGTTTGTAAGAAAATGGAAATTAAAAACAATGCAGTTTTTGTGTATTTGTCTACTTAAGAGCTGTTTTTCTGATATTACTCATCCTCGTGAGGAAGGTTTATCCACTGCTGCTGTTAACCGCCTCCAGTTTACATTATAATGATCCAAAAAAGCAGCATCATCACCACCGAAATGTCATCACTGCTCCTAAAACTTTATTAGTACAAGCTTCCCTGCAACATGAGACGGGAACGTTTTCTTCAAACGAATCAGAAAAATGCCGTAAAAACAGTCGGCGCATCTTTGGTTTGTGGCCGTGAGAGAGATGTTTAACAGAAATAGCAGTAAGTAACTTGACTGTAGTAGCTGCTGCAGCTCGAACAGGCTGCATCCCCTCAGAGAAACGCAGCTTTATTTTATCTTTCTTTCGGCACAGATTGGAAAAGACAGAAATATCAGCTCCTGGCAAAGTAACTGTTGAGTCACTGACGCTGAACAAACCTGTCACTTCCAGATAAATGATGGTCAGTGAAATTCTTCATTACTGTTTTGCTCTTTGAGTTCAGCCTGTATTTCAATCCCAGCGTGTGTTTCTATTCGCCTGTCACATTCTTCTTTTTTCTTTTTTGATGAAATATTATGTCATCAAAGTGACAAACGGTTCTGTTCGTGACTTTCATGGACAGACTTTCTGGGCTCTGTGAGGGAGTTGGAGGGTTTTTCCGGTGCGGTGGACTCGGGATGTTTCGAGTCGCGCTACGTCGTTTGCAGCCAAATTGGAAGGGATTAAAATTGGCGCCCGCGAGTCCGAGACAACGTTGTCAAGGTGAAGAATGGTGGATTGAGCGCTCTGTGTCGGTGATGAGTTGTTGCTTTAAGTGGAGAAGTTTGAAACCAGGACGTTGATGGATGAATGTGTCAGAATTTGCTTTACTGGCCAAAAATGTGAACATATACAAAGAATCTGACTCCGGTGTTTTCTACACTCTTCAAAATACTTAGTGCATCTAAGTACTAGCAACAAGCTACAGAAGGAAAATGAACGTTTAAAGTACGACTACAGATATGTGTCTGTGGTGGTGAGACCCATCTTCTCTGCTGTGGCGTCAAGGCGAAGGATGCCACCGGACTGAACAACCTCATCGGGAAAGCCCCGTCTGTGGTTGGCTGTCACCCTGGAGGAGGAGGAGGTGGAGCGGAGGACCAAACTGCAGGTCATCATGGAGAACACCTCGCACTCCCTCCATCAAACTGTGGACAATCTGAGGAGCAGCTTCAGCAAACAGACGGATACAAGCCCGCTGGTCCAAGGAGGTCGTCCCTCCCGACAGCAATCAGACTCTTTAACGATCTAAGCACGTTATCATTTGCACATTTCTGTATCTCCTATAGTTTCCTGTTAATTTTGTTGACTTTCCTCTGCATCCATCCATCATCTATACACCGCTTAATCCTCACCAGGGTGGTGGGGGGCTGGAGTCTATCCCAGCTGACTCAGGGTGAAGGCAGGTTCACCTGGACAGGTAACCAGTCTATCACAGGGCTACACTTAGAGACAGACAACCAAGCACACTCACATTCACACCTACGGACAATTTACAATCACCAATTAACCTCAACATGTTTCTGGACTGTGTGGGAGGAAGCCGGAGAACCCGGAGAGAACCCACGCTGCACGGGGAGAACATGGAGACTCCACGCAGAAAGATCCCGGGTGTCCTCACCGGGACGCAAACCGGCGACCTTCTTGCTGCGAGGCAACAGTGCTACAGGCAACATCTCTCTCTAAAAGAACATGTTTAACGTGAACCACAGTTTGCTGCAAATGGAGGCAACTCGGTTTAATTCAGTCTGCCAACTGTTAAATTTACAAAAACTCCACGTGTAGTTCAGCACATGTGCAGCATCAGCGACTGCTTCTGCACAATGACTAATGCACCAAATAAGCTATATTTAAACAAACAAACTCTCCCTCTGTTGTCATAGAAACACTTGCACAGACTGTTTTTTCTACTAGATGTTTATATTTGCACTTTTTAAAAAATTCTTCTTTAAAAACAACAACTTATGTCTGATTGTGTGAATGCACTGATTGCTGCCTGATTCATTTGTGTGATTGAGTGATGATGATGATGATGTCCGTCGCCTACCTTCATCTACGGCCACAAGCTGTGAAAAGTGACCAAAAGAATCCGAGTGGGCTCATCCAGGAGGGTCTCGGGGTAGAATCGCTGCTAATGCACCTCCAGCTGAAGTGGTTTGAGAGTCCAGGATCCCTCCCAGGTGGCTTCCTACGTGAAGCGGAGACCCCGGGGCAGATCTGGGAGAGATTAGGTCCCTCGGGTGGCTCAGAAACTCCTCGCTTTACCCGGCGGAGGAGCCGGGGAGATCCGATTAGGCCGTCGGACCCGGATAAGTGACAGAAAATAAATGGACGGCATCGGCGGAGTAGCTGTTGTAGCTCAGTTCAAAAATGATGTCGCAACAAATTGCAATCTCATTCCGGCGGAGGACTTGGTATGCCTCGGTGCGGCTAAAAGCATCGTGAGCACCTGTCTGGGCCGCCCAAGGTAAAGTAGTCTCAGCTCATTGGCCAGACAAATGGCAACTCGCTCGTTCATTTTTAAAAGCTCCGAATCGGGACGCTCGGGCCCCCCGTCCTTGGGGCTGTTTGACCTGCAGGCGAAATGAGAAAAATGCATTTTGCTTCGCGACACAATCCGTATGAGTGTTTTCTGTCGGATGAGGTTAGCTTAGGCTCAGACACAAACACTGCTTCATTAAGCTCCGGGAACAATTGTGATTATAGAGTAGAGAAAAAAAGTCCTCATGAAGGTTGGGAGAAGGTTAAATAAGCTGAATGTTAATGGAGAAGTGGTACAAATGGCAGCTTCAAGCATCCTTATGGGATTAACACTTGATTCCTACATTAAACTACTTCATTTTTGCTTTATTTTGGCTAAAGATGACAATTTTTAAAACTTTTTTTCTTAGATTTAAAGAAGATTCTGATCATTTATAATGTGACAGGCCATTTTTTTCAATCCAGTTCCTACAAAATGTGTCACTACTGACTTGATTTGATGCTCGTAATCGACATAAATACTTCATATTTATCACTGCTGGACAGTTTTCTAACAACAAAGTTTGGCAAAAGTACTTCTTGAAGGTTAGGAGAGGATTTTAATGGAGGTTTAATAAGAATTATGCTGATTCTTCTGTTCATCTCTCATCCTTTTTGGGATTAACACTTAAATTCTACATTAAACTGCATTATTCTGCTTGATTTTCTTTAAAAAAAAACCTTTTTTCCAGATTTTAGTGTTCATTTCTAATCATTTATAAAGTAAAATGTCACTTTTTCGGTCCGCTCCTGACAGAATCTATCAGCGTTGACTCGATTTAAAGCTCACAATCGACATAAATACTTGATGTTCGTCACTGCTGGACAGTTTTACTAACTATGATGTGAAATTAAATGAATATCTGTGGAAAGCAAGAGGCAAAGATGGCATTATTTGAACATTTTTTTTTTGACAATAAAAGGTTATTTTATGCTTTCTAGTCATTTATAATGTAAAATGCCTTTTTTTAAGTTCACTCGCTGCAAACTCTGTCACTAGTTACTTGATTTGAAGCTCGTAATTGACATAAATACGTCATATTCATCACTGCTGGACAGTTTTACTGATTGTCAGAACAAAGTTTGTACAAAAAGCAGCTTTGCATTTTAGTCCCATTCCTTGCATTCTGCTGTGTCATATAGACGCAGCGCACACAGTAAGAAATATACGTTCCTCTGGTTTGTTTTGGCAGAATCGTCCAATTCCATCGAGCAATTTGCTGGATTGTTCTGGAAAAAAAAAAAACTACACTGAAAGAGTGTAAGAGTTGTTGAGGGACTGACAGCAATGTGCTCTTTCTGCTTTTGTTTTCGACGGAGCAGAGTCTCGGGGTTCTTGACAGGTAAATAGATTGTTTTAGGCGTCGCGGCGAACAGTAAACGCTGTGATTTTTCTCGCGAGGGGCAGTCGCCTCTGAGAGGGAAAAATATACATTTACTACCGCGCATTACGATGCAGTGAGACGTACATTTACATAAGCTGCAGGATCGTAGAGATTACATAAAGATATGCTGCAGAGGAGAAGAAAGCGTCCACCTGCCAAATTAATATGAATCACACCACATGGCCGAGCTCTGCATTTGGCAAGAAACTGCACAACAGCTGCTTTTTTTTTTTTTTTTAAAGAAATTTTCTTCTTCCTATTTGGAAACAAAGATAATTTGAATATATTCCTGTGTTGGTGGGGAAACAAAATAAGATGAGACGTTTGTGCAGGAGGTCACTTTAAAGTCATTTTTCTAGGTTCTGGATGTGCCGTCCTGCTCAGATAAAGCTGTTTGTTTTCTCCTCACATTGTCTGTCTTATGATCTTTTATGTTTTGCTTTTTTTTATCCCTCGTGGGACAATTATGCTCCTATTTTTAACCTGAGCTGCGCATTCCTAAACTTTGAAATGTCGTCTATGAAGCGTGATCCCGGACCCGAGGTGCTATTTTTAATACCCGTCTTGCGTAACCGTCTTAAATGTTCCGCGTGTGTCATTTTACACATTTTTTTTTTTTCCCTTTCAGCCGCCGCTTTATGCATCATGTGACAGCGCGAATTGTCCCGCCGTCGTATAAAGAAACCCACGTTTACCCGACGGAGCGCCGGAGCTCTTTGTGACGGCGTGACAGCGGCCTATTCATCAGAGGTGGTGTGTTTCTGTGGCGCCTGTGTTTCAGTTAGATTAGAATAATACCTACAAAGAATATCTATTGATAGCGTGATTGTACAAGTACAGTAAACAAACTGTAATGCCATTCAAGCCGCTCGCTCGCTCGCCAGGTTCGTCTCTGAAGAGGGAACATTTGTTGTGACGAACAAAAGCCGCCGTTTTTTTTTTTTTTTTTTGCGGTTTCTCTCTTTTTCTTTCTGCCTCGGTGACAAATGACCCGTTCTGCTTCCCAGCGCTGCACCTCCTGCAGCTAAATCACTTCTGTGAATCTCAACCTCCCACCATAACATTAAAACCAGCGGCGGGTGAAGTGAACAACGTGGATTATCTTGTTTCAGAGGGTGAACAGTCAGCTCTGGACGTGTTGGAAGCAGGAGGCTCTGACAACCCACGATGGCTTGGTGACCGGTCAGAGCGTCTCCCACGTGGCGGCTCTTTTGTGCTCTTCCTGGTATGTGGTGGTTAGTACCTGCATAAAGTGGAGGGTCAGTCGGAGCTCGCTGGTGCATGCGGGGAGTCCAGGCTTGTCCGTGTGGTTTGTTCCCAGAGAGCGACTGCGGCACAAAGTCCTGAAAACCTCCTCGCTGGCTGTGAAAGAAAGTTATGAGAGCACATGTGGGGCCTGGTCCTATCGTACCATGCATGGGAATACCGGTGTAATGTTAGGGAATGATATGAAATTGAAATGTACTGTTGTTCTTCTAATGCACGTGGAGCGAGAAGCATGGCGGCGACCGAGGAGGAAGGCGAAAGCAGTGCATTAACCAACACAGTGGGGCGGGAATATCAGAATATTTGGTGGTTGTGGTGGTGTCCAGATAGCAATTTTGAGATCCGAGTATTCGCCCGCCACTAATTCCCCCCCACCGCCATCGCCACCACCCGATAGTGGACACAGAACTGTGATCCTAAACTGGCATTAGCAGCCAAGTTCTGCCTGTGCATCCCGCCCACTTCCACCCCGTTGGTCCGAATACTCACCCGCCGCTGCACCGTGCCCTAAACACACGGTGCAGCTCGTGGCGGACCGGTCATCGACCCCTACGGTGGGCACGAGAGAGTCACATTTTCTTTTGCATCGCATAGAAACGCCGGATGTGTTTGCGTGTTCACCTGGAGAAGAGGATGCACTACGGGAAGAATGAAAGCGCTGAGCAAAAACTTTGGCGTTCATGTGGCTATTAATCTGACACGAACCGCCAACCTGGACGCGGCTGCCGACCACGTCCAGGTTTCCTGAAGGCGGTGACCTCTTTCAGCGGCACGGCGCTCGCTGCCACGCTGCAAAAACTGCTCAGGAAGGGTTCAGCGAGCATGAAGAAGAGTTCAAAGTGTGGACTCGACCTCCAAACAGGCATCTGTGGGATCCTGGGAGCTTCAACAAACTCAAGTCCAGTTGTTCTTTTACCGGTTTTTACCAATTTCTACCAGCCCTTTGTTTTTTTTTTTTTGTTTTTTTTAACTGAAGCTCCCAAGATCACCAGGACCTGGATGGCAAACAAGCAACTAACAGTTAATTGCCAGCAGGTTAATTGGTTGCTGGTTTAGTCAGAAAATAGAGAAAAATGCATTTTGCAATTTCGAGAACAGTTGCAATCTAACAAATATATAGTTTGATGTTGTTGCTTTAAAAATGTACTAAACTGAATAAGACATTGGGTTTTTTTTTGTTTTTTTCAACTGACTAACCTTTACAGCTGTGAGCTCATGCATCACATTTGTTTTTGTGACTTCTAAGACTAGAACTCCTGCTCCTGGTTCATTCCAAGTCCAGGTCTCGGTGTTGTTGCTGCACCGTCTGCACATTAGAGACACATTCAGAGTTTACTTGTTTGTTATTTGGAACCCAAAAACTAAGTTCTGCAAAACTGCTTTGGCAGAATTTAGATTCAAGTTCATGTTTTCAGACCTTGAATTTTTTTTTCTTTTTTCTTTTTGCATTTCTACCCTCAGAAAAAGTCAAATAAGTCATTCAATATCTCCAAAAATAAAACTCCCACAGCCATAAAATTTGGTGAGGACGCAGACGGAACCGTTTCCAGCAGATCAAAAATGATTAAATGGCTTCCGGCAGGGGCCAAATTTTTTAGTTGTTTGCCCTTGAAAATGGAAAAAAGTGCCAAACTTCCAAACAAGGGCGACGTCGGGGCCCCAGAAAGTTCCTCCCAGTGTGTATATGTGTGAATTTATACATGTTTTCTGCTAAAAATACAGATTTGGATCGACATTTCACCAACTTCTGAGGCATAGTTTTGGGTCTGGGAGATGATGCAGCAGCATCGTTCACGACTTCTGTCTGAACTGATGCAAACATCCGACACACGGAGGCTCAGAGCGTCTCACAATCTGAAGCAGGTTGTTTCCCCTTTTTGTTGTAAAATCGGTGGCTGAGCGGATTGAGATTTTAAAACTTCCCCGGCTTTTGGCCCGACTGGGATTTTTTTTTTTTATCATGTCTAGGAATGCTTAGAAGAGCAGCGACAGGCGCGCTGTTAATCAAACGGAAACATGCTGTAAAATTTATCGCCCGGGGGATGGAAGGTAAATGCACGGCTGCCTCATGCCGGCCTGACCGGACAGTAAAAGAAAAAAAAAGAAATCAGAGCGCTGTCCTCGAAGAAAAAGAGCTCCCCCACTTATGATGTGACTTTGCTTTTGCTTGAGAGAATTTATTCCATTCAGACATGGCATGAGACATGGTTTATTTAATAAAGTGGACTTTTGTATTAGATTAGTCGACCAATTTGAATGATGCTGCACTGGCACAGTCATAGCCGGGCCGTTTAGCATGAATTACAATGCAGAGATGTTGACAAAAGCCATTTTGCAAGGTCACTTGTCACAAAGGATTTAAAGGAAACTCAAAGTGATTGATTGACCTCCCGGAGTAGGTAGAGAGAGGAGGAGAGGGACAGGACGCTGCTGCTGTTAAACCACGTGAGCCGGAAAAACTGATGAATTATTACGTCTTTGTCGATTGACAGAAACCGTATCGTCCGCTGCTTCGATTATTGATTTCATTCTTGAATTAAAAACGCCAAACACGGCCGCGTTTTTGCACGACTTGCTGCTTTTCGGTCTGTTAAGTAACGATAACCAGAACATCTTTGGATTTGGGGATTTGCGAGTTGAAGACGTCGCCTTGGAGCTGATTCAGAAACAGAACTATCTCACAATTAAGGAATTTCAAAGTTTTTCTTCAAGGAGAAAGAGGCAAATTATTTTCTGCTTCTCTCAAATTTCAGAATTTTTAAAAATACTTTTCAAAGGCTAGGCATCTCATAAATGAATTGAGCAAATGATTAGAGGGTTAATTTAAAAAAATACCTTTAATAAGATCGCGCCACTTTGAAGGAAGAAAAAGTTTTTGGGATTTTTTAGAAAAATTTTAAATTTTGTTTATGAATTAAGCAATAAAGGAAACAGCTGTTAGTTGCAAGTAGATCAATTTCTTGTGTATGTTAGAAACTGGAAAAGCAAAGTCGACCCACCAGCTGCAGCATTAAAGGAAGATTGATTAATTAATTTGTCAATTAACGATAGATTTCTTAGAAACGATTTCACAATAAAATATTTTTTAAAATAAGTTTTATTCAAGGAAAAAACTTCTGTATGGTTCCAGCCTCTCAAATCTCAAGAAAGATTTTTTATTTTTATTTTCATTTTTAAAAGGATCAGGCATTTTAATATTAAATGGGACCAATGATCAAAAGGTTTATCGATAAATCAAATACCAGCTCGTTGCAGCTAAACCCCACAGAGATCACGGATTTATTAATTTGTCAATTAGCAACTATGTCAGTAATTTCCATTATTTACATTTTTTTTTTCAAGGAATAAATTTGCAAATTTACACATTTTCAGCCTCTGAAATCTCAGAATTTTTAAAAAATACCTTTGAATTTATCGCGACACCTTGAAGAACGAAATAGTTTGTAGAATTTTTAAAGATTAGACGCTTCATTAGGAAACTGGGCAATGATCAGAAGGTTAACGAATAAAGAAACACCAGTTAGCTTCAGCTAAACCCCACAGGTTTCACAGATTCATTAAATCAACTGAACATTTCTCAGCAAGTGTTTCATAACTGAGTAATTTTTATTACGTACTGACGTTTTTTTTCAAGAAATTAAAAGCAGATTTGCACGTTCCCAGCTTCTCACCTTTTTAGGATACCTTTAAATTGATCATATCACCCGAAAGAATGAATTTTCTTTTTGACTTTTTTGAGGTTAGACATTTTATTTATGAATGAAGCAATAAAGAAAACACCTGTTAGCTGCAGCTAGAGCTCACAGCTGCAGGAAAATTCTTGCGTAAGCTGGAAAATCAGAGTTGAGCCGCCGGCCGTAGCGGTGAAAGAAAGATTATTAATTAATTTGTCAATTAACAGAAAAATTCTCAGCAACTTTTCATCGTAAAGACAGTTTTAAAAGTTTTTTTCATGCTCAAGGAAAAAAAAAAAGATTCTGTGCTTGTTCCTGGCCTCCACAACCTTTCAGAGTTCTTCAAAAACACCTTCAAGAAAGAAAAAACGAGGCATTTCATTAATGAACTGGGCAACGATCAGAAGGTTAATGAATAAAGTAATACTAGTTAGTTACAACTGGAGCCCACAGGTATCACAGATTCATTAATTCATCAATCAGCAGGAAGTATTTCATGATTTAGTAATTTTCTAACTTAAGTTTTTAAGGAATGAATCTGAAATCTCAGAATAAAACCAGTTCTTTAGGAATCTGTTGGACGTTTCTTTTACGGGTTGAGCGATAAAGAAAACACCTGTTCGCCGCGGCCGGAGCTCACAGCTACAGTAAAGTTCTTGCGTAAACCGGAAAAGCAAGAGTGGAGCCGCCGGCCGTGAAAGAAAGGAAAAGGAATGAATTCTGGCAAGTCAATTTGTGCTCTGTGGTCTGTCTGAGAGCGAGTAGGGGCCACGTATTAAGATTCCAGCCAGTGAATTAAGCTGATTCTACTTACTCTTGGTTCTCCCTACACTCCTCTTTTTTTTTTTTTGATATTATAGAGTCTGGTTTGTCCCTGGCACTTGTCTCGCTCCTCTCATCCATTTTCCGAAGGCACCGGCGCCATTCATCAAGGGCACTGTAAGCGTTCATCAGACGACCGATTATTCCTCCATTCTCCCGTTCCTGTCCTTCTCATTTGATTTCCATCAGTGGGGTCTTGTTCTCTCGCTCTCTCCGTCCCCCCCCTTAATTAGCCTCCGAGCAGACACAAAGAGCAAGTTGCGATAATGAAGCAAGGAGAAGGAGAGATTCCAATTTGGAGTGCAGCTAACCCTTCAGAGACGCGCCGGTTTCATTCCTTATTCATCCTTCCCAAGGCCACACTGGAAGTTTTCAGCGTCGCCGGCTTCACAATGTATAGATTTAAATAAGCCTGCTGGGGAAAAAAAAGGGGGAAAAAAAACCCCAGAGCTTGTAAAATGTCAAGGACAGGAAGCTGGGAGCACCTCTTCATTGTTTGCATGCGATCAATCATTTAGCTCCCAATATCAACACCGCTAAAAAAAACTCCTAAAGTCTGCACTCCACGCAGCCCCTACAAGACTTTTATCTCTCGTCGAGCACTTCACTCCACAATATCTCCCTCATTTGGATTAATCCCGCTACAAACATGCCGCACGGATCAGCCACTGCACTTACATTCATTTAGAGCACGCAGTGAATGGCTGATTGCGAACCCTGTGGGAGACGAGCTGATAAGAGGATTGATTGACAGATCAGGGGGTGTTGCTGTGGCATAATTTATCTCTGAATGGCTGCCGCCGAGTTCACATTGAAGGGGGGAGATAATGTCATTTTGCGCCTAATAAGCTAATGGATCCTAAATCCATTTTTTAGCGTTGCATATGAGCCGAACGCCATTACCCTAATGGTGATGCACGGACTCGAGGATGGAGAGAACGGCAGTGAATGTTATTTGAGTTTAAATCCACTTTAACCTCAAACATGTAGGGGATGGATTATGACGGAGGAAGTGACGGATGCGTTTTTTTTTTTTCGCCTCCTCGCTTCGCCCTGCCCCGCTGCTGTGAGGGATTAGATCGTATTAAGGCAATAAGTGGTTGATTAGGGATGAAGCCATTCATCGGTCGCCGTTATTAACCGTTACTCTGACGTTGTTATGTGCGGAGCGTTTGTATTTTTTATGTGCCGAACATTACGTAAAATGCAAATTTGTTCAAAGCCCTTCGTGCGTCTTTGAGACACGGAACAAAGAATAAAAAATGTAGGATCCTAGTCGGACCACTTGACAGCAGCTGGCGCTCGTTTTGGCAGCGATTCAACACAAACCTGTGGTGTCTGGTGCCGGAGCTCGATATATGAGCCGTGTGCTGCGAGTAGAGGTCAGCTGGAGTTTTAGTAACCAAGGAGACAAATAACGGAGATCTGGAATCCAAATACGCAGTGAAAGTGGAAACCTCCAACACAGAGC
>NW_007578788.1:96436-100251 GCF_000690725.1 Stegastes partitus
GATTCCAGTCTTGACATATACATGAGACGGGATGGTTGAAACCAAACTTGTTGTAGAAACGTGTGCATTGCTGCGACTACTTTGACTTTTTTTCTCACATACTTTGTGGAGAACATCACCAACAATAGAAATCTGATTAAACTTCATCACGTTCTCGGTCTTCTGTCGCCTCCGGGCAGCAAAGTGTGAATTTCACTGTCGCTGTTTTTGCTGTTTACCTCTTTTCCTCGTGTGAAACTCCGCCGTCAGGTCTACATCGGCTTCCCTCCGTCGAGCTGCACCGGAGACACTTTGTCGGAGCTGCAGCGATGCTCCGTTAGTCGCTGCTGGTCCATGTCTGAATATTTCCTGATCTCCGGAGCGGCTCTGAGCTGAGTGGACGCTTTCTGTTAACGGCGCAACTATAAACCAATACAGCTGCTGCCTTTCTAGTGCCGCTTTACGTCTCACTTACTTAAAACACCGAGCGTGTTCCGGACGGTATTTTCCTCCGGGGGACGATCCCGGCGATGGATAACACATTTTCAAATTTGCATGCATCACTTCTGTAACTGTTTACTGATTTACAGCGAGCTGGACGAGCCGGCGTCGGTTCCGTGTGTTCAGCGAACAGGCCGGTCGGGGGCTTGTTAGCTCGGCGCGAAGGCTTGATGACTCCCCCAAAAAAAGGATTTAATACGTCTCGTGGTAACTCCAAAGTGGTCGTTAATTGATTAGTCAATCTGGTCGGGTTCCACGGTGCCGGTGCCGTTAGTGTTCCCGTGGCGGGGGCTTCCTGGAACTCTGGTCTTAGCACTTTGGTGAGCGGTGTTAGTTCACTGGGATGGAAGCAGCGTGGATAGCAACATGATTATCAGAATTATTTAGCTAATTCAGTCGTTTTCAAGCAGGAATTCCAAACATCCGTACGCTGCTTGTCTTTATTTTTAAACCCGGCGCTGGCTAACTGGTGCACAGACCCATAAAGCTGATGAGACTTGGCCAAGGAGGACACGGCTGTGAATTTTTTAGTTAAACTCTGGCAGCCGCGATCGCCATCGTGTCGCCGTCCCGTCGTAATTTATACAAATAGTTGATCGCTTGAAAAATGTGCTGCTGCGTTCTGCTGTAGAACGAGAAGTTTACAGTGAAGTACGGCCAGCGGGGAGTGTTCTTGTGTAGTTTTACAGTTATAATTGACTGAACAGTACTGTTAAAAAAAAAAAAAAAAAAATTACAGTTATAATTGACTGAACAGTACTGTTAAAAAAAAAAAAAAAAAATCTGATCTGTAAAATCTGCAAGGAATCCAGACAGTAAAAGCAGCGGTAAATATCTGTAAAATAATAATATTTTAGGTGGATTTAAATACAGTGAAACAGTGCAAGTTTATGATTAAACATTGTACAAGATTGAATTACTATTTATAAGTTCTGTCCTGTTTATTTATTTTTATTTATTTATTTTTTTTACAGTGGACATGTAAACTAATACCTTTTTTTTTTTTTGTGATGAATTATTTGCCACTTTTCAATCTTTAATATACATTTTTTTTCCTCTCAAACACCAGTAAATATCTATTGTTTTAAAAATAAATACATAAATTAAATTAAATAATAATAAAAAAATAACAATAAAAGTTTGGCTAGAGTGTGGGAGAAAAAATACATAAAAAATCAGTGGCATTCAGTAAAGTTCTTCAACTGTGAAAATAACAGCAAATGATTGTAAAATAATGTATATGTAGGTGGATTTAAATGCCGTAAAACAGTGTGTTGTTATGATCACACATTGTTTAAAGACAAAATTCTGATTTTTAAAAATGCAGATGTTTCATGTGGCTATTACTTATTTTTTTTTCTCTCTCTTACAGTTAACATGAAAATTAATGTATTTTTTCTTCAAATATTTTCCACATTTCAATCTTTAACGCAGATGTTTTTTTTTTTCTTAAATATTTTTTTGAAAAGTCTGTTAAAACTGTTAAAAAACAGTAAACATCTGGCAGTGAAGGTGCCAGAGAAAATACCTTCAACGATAGTGGCATACTGTAGTTGTGAACGCAATGGTGAATATCTGTAAAATATTGATATTTTATTGACTTTAAATACAGTTGTGTACAGTATACAGTGTAATTCTGTGACCACACATTGTGCAACAAGAAATTACTGTTATTACCACAGGTTTTTTTTTTATTTTACTTTTTTTTTTTACAGTTAACATATAAATTAATAGTTTTGTCTGTGATTAATTATTTGCCCTTTTAAAAAACCCCTAATATGCTTTTTCCCCCTTTCAAATAACAGTAAATATTTCTAAAAGAACTATTTTTTGCTGATTAAAAAACAGTAAAAAATAACTTGTTGGAATCTGGAATTTTTTATTTATTTTTTTAACCACAATTTATAAAAATTGAAAAATTGTAGTTTAATAAATACATTTTGCCATTTATGCATTTAGGACCAGAAATTGCTTATTTTCGGGCATCATTGTGAAGAAATCTTTTTAGCAGCTCAAATACAAAATTAATAACAGTCCTTTGTGAGATTATTTTTTGTTCAGTTCATCAATAGCAGCCGGCTGTTTACGCTCATTCTTGTTTTCTTCCTTTAAAAAAACAAACAAAAGATTTTACAGCCATATTTCAGAAAACAAGCGTCCAGCTGTGTTTTTACTCTGTGCTTGAGAGAACAATCCTTGACACGACGTTCCTCGCAGGTCGTGACGAATGCGGCTCGTTGTCTCTGCAGTGTTTGGAGAAATGTGTGCGGACGCCTTCGATAAACACAATTATCAGGGTTAGCCGTCGCCCCACTTCCATGAATTGCCACTAAAATCATGCAGCCGTGACTCACTTATTGTCAGTTCTGTCCGGTTCGCGCATCCGTGTCGAGGCTGAAGCGTGTTCAGCGTTGACCAGAGGGAGCACCGTGTTCGTTTTTATGGTCTGAGAGACAGAATTTATTCCAAGAGCAGTTTTATTTCTTGCTGGAGATGAAAACTATAGTGTCTGGTGCTCATATGTAAAATTAAAAAAAAGAAAAAAAAAGGAGGAGGAAGAGATCAAATAAACTGCATTCCCTCTGGGAGAGAGAACCACAGGAGGTCTGAAGTCCTTTGAATAAAAACACACGTCTGTACACAGACGTTTGCAATTAAAGGCCTTATTTCTGTATGTTTATTAAAAAGCACATGCAGACGGTACAGACAGATCACAGGATGCTGCTGTGAGCCAGGATTGACGTGCTCAGGCTTCCCAATCAGAGATGATCAGTGTCGTGTTGGTGGAATCGACTTCATCTCCTGTAAAAGATTTCATGTGACTCGTCTTGACTCATCTCGAGTTGTGATTTAAAAAAAAAAAAGAAGTATAGAAAAAAGTCCTGTCACTGCAAATGATGCAAGAGACGAGCGCTGCTGGAAAACTCTCACCGCTGTACGTTAATATATTTATTATTTAAGCGCTCGGTGACTCAGTGCAGCTGCTTATCTTCTAACTTATGGCTGCACGTTAGAGCTCTGAAACTTTAAACTCACATTTAAATGTGATGTTTAGGTCTGACTCTGCCCCAGAAGGAAAGATTTGAGGGAAGTTAGTTCGTTTTTGGACAAATCAAAGTGAAATTAATGCTACTAACAATGGATTCATTGATTTTCTAATCTGTGTGGAGTGACAACGGACGTGGCAGCGAGTCAGGATGATGCACGTTTTCCTGCATCGCCAGCTGAATGCATGTGGGTTCCCGTGGCAACGCAGCGTGTACAGTAACTCTGCGGGATTAGTCACACACGGTTCAACAAGTTTTCAGATAAAAGCTGAATCTGAATCTCTGAGA
>NW_007578788.1:102141-103246 GCF_000690725.1 Stegastes partitus
TCCTCTCTCCTCTCCGGGCCTCCACCGGCCTTTCTGATTAGTTCATTCATCTCTCGTATTTATCACGGCCGTCTCTCGCTCGGCAAACATTCTGATGAGATACATTGTTTTTATTCAGATGGTTTGATTGAGCACCTTTGAGGCCGCTGCTTTTCCAAAGAACAACCAACCACCCCCAGCGTCTTGGCATCGCTCGCAGCCTCCCGGCCGACGCCCACGATCGGGCGAGCGCTGCGTCGTGTGAAGCCCGTTCTCGCTCATGCGTCGTCGCCGCTACATTCACCTGTTCACTGACACACGGTGCAACATCAAAGAACGTCTCTGCAGGGAAACGTTTTCCCAGCGAAACCCTAAAGAGCTTCTAAAAGCGCAGCGTGTTGAAACAAATGTAGGTAGGTAGCGGTGAAAGACTTCCAGATTAACATAAAATGCAAATGAATTTGATAGAGGATTAAATTATAACAAACACACGCAGCCGCACAACACACACTCAGGAACGCACACATTTCCTGCATGAGAGCTTCTTGGTGTGTTTAACCTCTCGCCTGCCGTTTTACGTTGTTCTGCTGCGTTCTTGTGTTGGTTTCTTGTCTTAATTACCTGTTTGTGGTGTTTTTGTGTTGCCTCGTCTGAACGCGTTCCAGTGTTCACTTCTGTGCTTTAATAAGTTTGGCAACGTGGTCGGAGAAAGTTGGCCGATGTTTTTATTTGTTTTTATTTTTTTGTTCTGGTTGAAAGACGGCCTGCTGTTTAATATGTTAAAATTAGATTTTAAATTCATCCTCGTCCTCTCACAACACCTCCTGTATCTGGGAGAAACCTGCTCGTCCATGTCTGTTCGAGCAAAGTGTAGTTTAGCCAAAGAGGGCCGTTAGCTTTTGGTGTCTCCAGCCACTAAACATGCAGCTGCATTTGTAATATTGTTGTTATTGTTTTTAAAAAGCATCTTTAAGCGGCACTGCATTCGTTTTAGGGTCATTCAAAGAGAAACTCATCAGCGCCTCCTCACAATCAGCTGATTTTTTTAATGTACAATATTGTATTTATTGGAGCTGTGCAACGTTTTACCGTCATACTGTTAATATTGTCAGAGTTACATCCCCTT
>NW_007578788.1:104201-125245 GCF_000690725.1 Stegastes partitus
TTTTTTGCTATTTCCATCAAATTTTAAGTCATTTTGACTGAAGTTTTTTCATTTTGGAGACGTTTACGATACGTTTTCAGCATTTTGGGCAAACTGTGCTCATTTTGAAAAGCTTCCAAGGCCATCTGGATGAGTTGGAGGCATTTTGGTAAAGTTTTGGCTCAATTTGGATAATATTTAAGTGATTGTGGGCACTTTCTTTCTTTTTCTTTTTTTGAGTACTTTTGGATGAACTGAGTCCTTTTGACCATTTTAAATAAGTTTAAACAACAGGATGCACTTTGTAAAGTTTCCTCTGGTGAATGATCAGAAAGCAGAAACACATCCAGGGTTCCAGTGGTTGTTTCTGTGACTATGTGTCACCTGGATGGAGGTAAAACTGACCTGGTGTCAGTTTCTACCAGAACTCAGATGTGTTCTTCCTCCTAGACGTCATGGCTTATCTGCTCTACTGATGAAGTTCTGAGCACTTAAAGACCTTAGATAAAACATAACGTGAATTAAGCCGTGCTTTACTTTGACCCACGTCTGTAACTGAAATATTCATCGTATGAAGGTGAAACTTTGCTTCATTAAACGTACTGACGTTACTGTAGATGAAGAACGAGCTGATTGTGAGGAGGTCAGGGGGAAGCATGTCGCCTGGCTCTCCTCGTCAGATGATTTTATCAATGCTCACTGCTTATCAGTGATGAAACTCATCAGCACTCGTATCGATATTCATAATTTAACGTCATTAAAATCGAGCACCGGTTGATCGGCTGATGTAGACTTTAAAGCTGCGTGCTCTCCTCATAGGAAACTCCGCCGCATATCAAATCAAGTGCTTCCTAAACTAAACAGCCAACCACCAGGGAGTGATGGATTTGTTCTGGCCCCACTTTTAGGCAGCAGTCGCAGTAAGCCGCTGCACAAAGCCCCCGGCGGCGGCGGCAGCAGCAACAGCAGCAGCAGCAGCAGCAGCGTGTGCACAGATTTCCTGGATGTTGCAGCTGCAGACAGAAAAGGCAAAACAAAGAAGAAGTGATTGTTGTTTGGATTTAGGGCAAATTGTGTTAAGCAAGAACAAATCCTGTGTGAAGAGTTGCACCAGATGAGTTTGCGTGGCGCAGAAAAACACAAAGAGAACCGTCACCTCACCGAGTCCTCGTCATCGTCCAGAGTATTTGTTCATATTGGTGACGCCGTGAAGTGCATCAGCAGATTGCACAAGAACCCGTCTGCAAACATTTGCAGATCAGCAGCAACGTCAGATCTGTGCACATTGTCTTTATTATACCATCATAATATCTTTATTTTATTTAGCTTTTTTGTGCTTTTGTAATTCTTATCCTGCGTTTTTCAGCTGCTCTAACACGGAAATGTCCCCGATGAGAGATGAAAAAAGTTTCTCATGTGGCATCCTGTCGTGTTTATTAACTGCAAAAAACAAAAAAAACCTGTGAAAATAACCAGTACATATACGTAAAAATATTTAGATTTTTACTGAATTTAAACACAGTATAAACAGTGTATTTATACAATACAAAACAACATTTATATTTTACAAATTAACATGCAAATTAATTCTTTTTTTCTTCTAAGAGTTCTTATCTTATTTCCAATATTTCAGTGTTTTAATATGCATAATTCTTCTGAAAAATAACAGTATTTTTGGCTAATTTAAATACAGGAAAACTAGTGTAATTTTACTGTAAAATGTGTAAAATAACAAAAACAAAAAATAAATTGCCATTCAGAAAATATAGACTTTTTAATACAGATTATTTTTCCCCATTTTTTTTTTTTTAACAGTTCTGAATTAGTTATCTGTAATTTAACTCAACATATCCAAATATAAATGCATTATTACTTGCACATTGTCTTTTTTAAAAAAATACTTTGATAATATCTTTATTTTTTGCCTTATAGTACTTTTTTATTCTTACATGTAAATTTCCCCGACGAGGGATCAACACATGGAAGTAAAAGTTCAAAGTTTTCTCTGGTGAATTATCAGAAAACAAAAAACACATCGAGGGTCAGAGACACTAAACTGCTGCAGTTTTGCTGTTGAAACTGTGATACATCCCATAATATGATGCTCAAAAAAAAGAATCGTCCCAACCAAAAATAGGATTTAGTGTCTGTTTTAAAACCAAAAAGTGCAAGAAAACCAAATTATATTTAAAATAAATCAATGAATAATTCTGATCTCAGTGTTGATGAAAGTAATCCGTGTGATCATTTTGGCCATCGTCATACATGCACGTCTGCCATTATTTTTTTAATTAGAAAGAATTAAGGTGTGTGATGTCAATGCTGTACATCTACCTCCAAACGGAGACAAAGATTATTTTCGAGGCATCAGTAGTGTGACTCCCCACATGTAGACTGTGAGTAAAACCATCGACTACACATGTCACACGACGTTATTCCATCTGTGTGCAGCAGATTTAAAATCCCCTTCACTCCAAGAAACAACAACAACAACCTCCAAGCAGCAGCCTACACACTGAACATTCCAGGTTTTGCCAAAGGTTTGGATTCTGCAGCAACACGGACATGCTGGGTCTTCTTCTTTTTTGAAGTAAATAATTTATTTTAATGGCAGTGTTTTTTCCTCCCTGCATGCAAACGTTCCACCAAACGAGAGCAGAACACACGCGGCGCTTTCAGACGTCAGTTAAAGAAACGCTTGATGATGATGGATTGTGTCAACGCTCACTTCCTGCTGCCATCTTGCTTCCCTTTGGTGTGTCCGCGCTTCATTTATTTATGCGTTTTTTTGTTGTTTTCACGTCTTTTTTCAACCTTTTTACTCCATAATTGTCTGCATGAATCAGTGCGGATTACCATGTAATTTTAATTTAGAATTTGATGTTTGTGTGTGTGTGTGTGTGTGTGTGTGTGTGTGTGTGTCTGTGTGTGTGTCAGTGTGCTTGTTTGCTTTTTTCTTTTTGGGATGCTTTTATCATGTGGCCGGGGAATACAGATGAAAATGAACCTATGACTAACTCTGGTGCATTTACGGACATTTTTTATTCATGTAAACTGTCCCTGTTTGAAATAAGTTTCTAAAATATATACATAAAAAAAAACAAGAAAATCTTGTCCAAGACAACTGTGACAGGATTTAAAAAATAATAAAAAATTATACGTCAAACAATGTTTAAAAAAAAAAAAGAAAAAAAAAATTTAAAAATTCAAACACAGTAAAAAAAAAATAAATAAAAAATATTTTTACACAAAGTAATATTGGTAAATTGCTGTGGACAATATTTAGATTTTAACAAATTTTTAAGTGTTCAATATACATGTTTGTCCTTTTTAATAAGAGTAAATATCTGAAAAATCATATTTTTTTTCTTATTTAAATACAGTAAAAATTGTGTAATTTTACAGTCAAACGTTGTAAATTAACAAATTCATAAAAAAATGATTATTTACAGACAATATTTTTTTTTTTCAGTTTTTTTTTTGAACAGTTCTCCCTGATTGTATTAGTTATTATCTGTAGTTTAACAAAACCTGGAAAATCTGTAAAATAACAGCCAACTGTGCTTCAACTTACAGATAAAAACTGTTGAACAACATGAATTTATTAAAGCGTTTAACTGATTACAGCACTAGAGGATGAGGTCTACTGGTACGTTAACTTTTTCTGAATTGGGAACAAGCAATTTATGACAAATTGCAGTTTATTGAATATATTTTAGACACCGAGGAAGAATAATTTAATCATTTTTTACAGTCGCCTGCTGTTGCTTTTCCTTCAACAAACGCAGCAGCTTTTGCATTTTGCGAGCGTTTAAGCTTCAGCTCTAACTTTGTTGATAACTGTGGAGTTGTTTGGTCTGATAACGAGTGCTGCCTTGACTTCTGTTCATCTGGACTCACTTTCTACCTCGTACCGGAGGAAGAAGGACCGAGGCAGAGCGCTGACACCGGCTTCCCGAGTGCACACAGACCTGACGGCAGCAGCCAAGTCTTCCTCTGGCCTGGCATCAAATGACAGAATTAACATTAATTAGCGCGGCAAAAAGAAAAGCAGAAGCTGCGAGCTGCATGCTTTGTTCTCTGGCCTCTGCTAACAGGAGAGGAGAGATAATAGATGTGTTGCTGGTGGAATTCAGACCGATGTGGGTTTCTTAACGCGGTTTTTATTGGTAGTGAAGAAAGACAGATAACCGATATTTGGTACCAATAATGTTTTACCAGCATGTGATCTGTCATTCATAACGAGGCTTATTCATTAATAAAGGTGTCTATTACTGAATATTTAAAATAGAAATAGGACGCTCTGCTCTGTTTTTATGGGATCTACTGACAACAAAATGTTTCCCAAAGGACCTAAAATTTAAAGAAATTACATGAAATTCTCTAAAATCACTAAAAACTTTCCCAAAGTCACTCAGTTTTTTCAGAATACTAAAAGAATTGTCCAAAATGATATGAAATCTGACAAAAAATGACTCAGAACGTTTCCAAAGTGATTAAAAATTCTCATAAAATGATGAAAAACTTTTCGAAAGTGACTCAAAGAATTGTCCAAAATGACTTAGAATTTGACAAAAATGACTCAAAATGTCTCCAAAGTGACTCTGAATTCTCCAAATTCTGTAAAATAGAAACAGGACTGATTAAATCAGGACGTTCTCCTCTGTTTATGTGACAAAAATGTTTCCAGAAGGACTTCAAATTTGATAAAATTACTTAAAATTCTGTAAAATCACTTAAAACTTTTCCATAGTGACTCTTTTTTTTTTTTTTAAATGGTTCAAGAATTTTCCAAAACTGATATAAAGTCTGATAAAAATGATTCAGTAATTTTCTAAAAATTCTCAGAATATTTCAAAAGTGATTCAAAATTCTTGTAAAATAATTAAAAACTTTCCCAAAGTGACTCAAAAATCTTTAAAGTGGTTTAAAAAGTGTTTACAATGACTTAAGTTTGCACAAAAATCACTTAAAATGTGAAAATATTAGGATGCTCTCCTCTGTTTATGAGATTTCCATCTGCTGATCGTCTCTATTTTCTTAATATTTCACAGTTTTATTGCTTTTATTATCCACTAAAGTCCAGATCTTTCGTTATTCAACATTTATTAATGAATTATTTAATTAATAGTTTTCCAGACTCTGTTTCATGTTCATCTGTGGCTGCCTGCTAACGTAGCCGCTAGCTGCTAGCGTAGCATTAGCTGCTGTGAGACTGAAGCTAACTTCCTGGTTTCTGGTTTAGTTTTTCTCTGACTGAGAGACGTTTCTGAGACCTCAGACGGAGAGAGGAGCTGCATCACACCTGAAGCAGAGCATTTCATTGATCAATAATCGGTCAATAGAAGCATCGATATTACTGCGGTTTGCCAGGCTGATAATCAATCACTGCGACCAAAACTTAAGCCGAGCAATTAAAGTTCTCCAGGTCGACGTTTTATTGTTTAAACATGAACCTTGTCATGTCGAAGTTTTCTCAAAGACATCTTCATTCTCAGCTCATACAGGAGCTCCGACAGAGCAGCTGATGCTCAGGAGCTGACGGCTCGTAGCTGGACTTTGGGCCAGAAGCTGTGAACGGTGGAGTTGTTGCTTCAATCCCCCGGCGAGCCGAGCGGACCGGTGTTTTCTGCATCGCTCAGAGAACGAGACGCTGCCGTTGCTCCGTATCATTAGTGTGTTTGTAGGAACAAGACATTCCTTTGTGCAGCTCGTGCAGCAGTAATGTAATTAAGCCGTCGACCGTACGGCAGATAACTAATGCTTGTACCTCAGGTATAATGGCCACTAGGTATTAAAAAGCAGCAGTCTGGATCCTTATATTTAATTGAACATGATTTTATATGCTTAAATGGAGACTGAGGGGGATCCTGTAAGCTGCAAATGTTTAATTTATGAGGCATGCAGATCCTAGATTCCTCCACATGTGAGTAGTTTCACATCTGTACTGAATGCATAAATACGGAGCGTTTTTCAGGCTCGATACTGTAACAGGATGAACTTTATTTCTGTGGCGCCTTTTAAAAACCGAGTAGACAAAGCGTTTTACAGACACTCAGCGACAGAAAGCCTGGCCAGTCCACACACAAGGACAAAGACCAGACAGGCAAAAGTTAGTTTGTTAGAATTAGAAATGAGGCTAACGTGGTAAAAAGATTTTCAAAATAAATCAATACAACAGCACCAGATGAAACAATAAATGCCACATCGAAGTAAGTAAAAGAAAATAGAAGGTAAAACCACAAAGACAAAACTGAAAACAATAATAATAACAGTAGTCATTGTAAATGAATAAAATAAATATGTAAATAAGTGAAAAAAAATAAAAGTTAAAATACAAGAATAAAAGTTAAAGTAAAGTTACAAAAAAAAGTCAAGCAGACCATAAAGTAGATCGCAACAAGAGCAACAACAGCAAAAACAACAACTATTACAACAACAATAACAACAGTAATAGTAGCAACAGTAGCAACAACAGTAACAACAACAACAGCAGTACAATAATGGTAACGATGACAACAATAGTAACACAGCAGTAACAACAACAGTAACGACAATGACAACAACAATAGTAACAACAGCAGTAACATTAACATCAACAACAACGGTAACAACAGTAGTAATAACAGTAACAACAACAACAACAACAACAGTAACAACAGTAACAACAGCAGTAACAATAACAACAGTAACAATGTCAACAACAGCAACAACAACAGTAACAATAACAGTAACAGTAACAATAACAACAAAAACAACAGTAACCATAACAACAACAACAACAGTAACAATGACAACAGTAGCAACAACGACAGTAACCGTAACAACGAAACAACAGTAACAACAACCATAACAACAACAGTAACAATAACAACAGTAACCGTAACAACAATGGTAACAATATCAGTATGAATAACAATAACAACAGTAACAATAACAACAGTAACAACAACAGTAACAACAACAGTAGCATCAACAATAGCAACAACAGTAACCGTAACAACAATGGTAACAATATCAGTATTAATAACAATAACAACAACAACAGTAACAATAACAACAGTAACAACAACGATAATAATAACAACCACAGCAACTGCAACAATAGCAACAACGACCATGATAATAATAAAAAAGATCAAATGTAAGGTAGTTTATGTTAGCGCTGAGCCACATGAAGCCGACCTGGTAAAAGTTTGACAGAAGTCGACGAGTGAATCATCCTTGACTGAGCAATCAGCGTTCTGAGTTATAGAGAAATCAACGCGCCGCTGTATTGTTCCGTCTTATTATAGAGTCAGACTTTATAAGGTTGAGTAGTTACGTGCTTATTAGCTGAGTACATCATGCACAATGAAATTATTTTAATTTCATGGCAAGTGAGGGGAGAAACGTCACGGTGACATAGAACATCGTCCTTTAAACGTTTATGAAAAGCAACTTCGGGTCGCGAGGTCGAAAGCGTTTTGTTGTGTTGGAGGCCTGCGTTTGCCGTGTTTTAATTTTAGCCAGCAGCTGGAAGCTCCACCGTTGAGCGCCGTGGTCAAAAGGTGACGCGAGGTAATCTTAAGCCGTTTCTCGGAGGCGACGCGCGCACTAAAATAGAAAAGGAAAAGCAGATTTCACAATGGAGACGGCGTTTTATCTCCCCGACGGTGGGGAGGGGAGGAAAATCAGTGGCACAGTCAGTTTTTACATTGCTTTGTAATACATTCTCCAAAGCTTTTAAGATAAAACAGGTGGCTTTGGGAAACGTGTTCGGTTAGTTATTATGAAGTCATGGATTAAGGGTGGCTGCCTTTTCTTTTTTTTTTTTCTAAGAGGGGCTGAATACTTCTCCAAATAATCAGGAATGCCATCAGTGGAGTGGAAGCCATTCACAATAGAGAGCAAGCAGGAGCCCACAGCCCCCCGTAACCTCTTTGAGGAGTTTAGCGTGAATAATATCTGAGGGAATTTGGGTGGGTCGGGAGATAACGACAAAGAGCGAGTTCGCCGGTGATAATTTTACGCATGAGCACCTCAAGGCCAGGAGACTCACCAACAGAAATAGATTTACTGCGCTAAAAACAGTTTCAAAGAGCTGCACTGTGATCCGAAGCTCTGCAAGAAGCACGGGTTGAAAGTCGTAATTTGTGAATGAAGTGGAATCAAAATGTAAACCTGAAACTCTCTTTGTTTACGACTGCATGTTTAGTAATGATAGAAAAAAACCAACTTTCTTTCAGGTCTAATTTAAAGCTTATTTCCGAGGCGCTAAAGGTGTCGAGGCTTGTTAGTTTCTGGTTCTCGCAGCTCCAGAGTTTCTTTGAACCAAATGTTTGATCAGCCACGTGGACACGAACACAGACGCACATTACACAGATCATTTCTCAAAATCTTGTATCATTGCAAGCTTTTTGTAAGATATATACCCAGACTTATTTAGAGAAATAGCTGCCGGAAATAAGAAAAAAAAAAACCTAATTAGAATTTGCATGACCTGTGGGTTTGCGGATGCACATCCAGAGATGCTTCAGTGCTTCAGTCTTGAATGCCTATCCGCTGTATAATGAGAAGAAAGTAGAAAATTGCGGTATGAGATGATCATCCTAATGTTTTGAATCACTGTGCTCATTCAGTTTTGATGGTGGGAGGAAAATAAATTCGCTTCGCTCTGAACACACTGAACTAAAAATGGACCTTTTGTGTAGTTTCAGGTCAGATAACAATAAGAGATGAGCGGCTGTTGTGGCCAATACAGATCTAATAACTAATATTAGGCTTACAAATGCAAATATGTACCCGAAGGAAGATGAAGATGTTTTTTCTAAATCGGCAAGTTTTTCATTTTTTAATACAACATTAATGTTCAGAGAGAATTTCTGACCTCTGTAGGAATATAAATGCAAAAATCTCCACTCAGAACTGGGTTTTGAGTTGAGTTTCTAACCAGCAGCATGTTCTGTGTTACTGGCTGGAGTTATCGGCTGAATGTCCGTTATTGGAACATTAATCTTATTTTATTGCTGATGGACCAATAATATATGTATGATTATACCGTGCATCCCTACTTTAAGCAACAGATATCTCCTCTTTAAGTTTCGTAGTTTGTTCTTTCAGCAGAGCGATGTGCAACTTCTTGGGTTTCTTTCTTTCTTTTTTCTTCACTGTGGGTTTATTTTTTTTACTGTATTTTAAAGTCCTGCACCGCTGTGGAAACAAAACGACCACGAATAAAGAGAGAGAACTCAGAAATGTCTTCTGTGCAGCATGAAACAGTTGCAATGCAGTAAATCATTAAATAACTGAAGTCGAATTTCTTTCACTACTTATTTTACAAAAAAACCCTGCAATCAACTTGCACAATATTTTGTGTCTAAAGGTGCTACCAAGAACAGCAAGATGTTTTATTACTATTATTTTAAATTGTTTTGCATTATGTGGTCTGTGTAAGCAGCTGCAAGGTTGCTGGTACTGTTGCCTCACAGCTAGAAGGTCGCCGGTTCGCGTCCCGATGAGGACATCCAGGATCTTTCTGCGTGGAGTCTCCATGTTCTTCCCGTGCAGCGTGGGTTCTCTCCAGGTTCTCTGGCCTTCTCCCAGAAACATGCTGAGGTTAATTGGTGATTCTAAATTGTCCGTAGGTGTGAATGTGAGTGTGCTTGGTTGTCTGTCTCTAAGTGTAGCCCTGTGATAGACTGGTTACCTGTCCAGGTGAACCTGCCTTCACCCTGAGTCAGCTGGGATAGACTCCAGCCCCCCATGACCCTGGTGAGGATTAAGGTGTATAGATGATGGATGGATGGCCTGTGTATGCACTACCTGCAGTTCATCCGAAAAGACCCAGACTTTTTGTCATGCGACTGTTGGTACAAGCTGCTTTATTAATGGTGTCACAGTTACGACGTGAAGCGCAGATTTTTTTATTTTTTATTTTTCACAGAATCTTATCACAACAAATGGTTTATTTTCTGTGAATCTTTAAACGAGGCTTGTAGAATAAAGTGATCTTAAAAAATGCTGTGATTTTAAGGTCAGATTTGATTTATTTTCCTGAATAACTGGACCATTGTACAGTTGAAAATCCAAAGATTCTTCTGCTTTCATGGTTTCTGGTTTTGATAAATGGTGTAATTTTGACATTTTATGGAAAGACACTGAGCCTGTCTCCTGTGTCACACCTGTTTGGATTATTGCTCGTGACTTTTTTGAGCGCTGCCACATGTGAACACTCTTTCTTTAAGATTTCTGCTCAGTATTTTCACCTCGTTGTTGCCTTTTTAATGCAGTCAGTGTTGACTAGAGGCCTGTAGTTAAACTCATCATAACCCAGAATATCTTTTTGTTGTCTGTCTTCACTAAACCTTATAATCTAAGTCAGGCTTAAGCAGGTTTTCAATTCTATCCCGTATTTTCTGATTGTTTTAGAAGCGTGTTTACTTTAAAAAAAGCGACGTTGGCACCAGATAATCAATCACAAATATGGACGGGTATAAAGTGTTTCTCAAAAGAAGAGCAAACTATGATCCTAAACCAATGTGAGGAATTTAAAAACACAAGACAGACTGAAAACAACGCAGCCAGGAAGGAACAAAACAACCGCAGACTGTGTGAACAAAGCATCAGTTAAATAAGCTTATCAATGTCACCGCCCCACGAGTGGATCTGATTGGATGCAGCTGTGCATTCTGTTGAATTAACGCGTTGCTTAGATGTGTTCCTCCGGCGTGTAAGATAACTTTAGCCTTCTGGTTTTCTGCTGCAACCTTTGGCGGAACAAATAAAGAGGAAATATAAATAAAAAAACATGCAGATAAGTAGCCTCACTGCAAATCTCACAAGGTCAACAAGTACAGGACTTGGTGCTTTAATCAGCGCTACGCAAACTTCTTTGAAATGTCTTACCGTCAACATGGTGAAAAAATACAACGCAAAGAGAATCTATAGGTTGTTTCTCATGCATGTGCTAGAAACCGTCTGCACTAAGCTCTGTGGGTTCATTGTTTAAGAACGGTGATGCTCTTTTAGAACTGGTCGGTCAGTAGGCGGCGTTTTGCTTTCAAACCCTCACTGGTCCCAAATCCTGCTTCTGGAAACCCACAATGTTCACACCAGACAGCAGCTGGACATCCCTGAAGAAATCAAAGAGAAGCAAAGTGGCGAGGGAAGAGAGAGACGCATCCAGACAACTGAAGAAGACGATGAAGATGCCGCCCGTATCTCCCTCATCATGGGAAGACGGTGACATGAAAAGGCCGAGCGACGAGTGAAGAGGACTCGTATGTACGTGGAGCCGTGGCTGCAGGAAGACACTCGAGATGCCGTCGACGCGTTTCAGAAGCAGACAGGAATAAATCCAAGAGTGGAGAGGAAGGAGGCAGATGGCCTGTCCCTTCTGTTAGCAGGTGGTGGTCACATTAGCATGGAGGAACGTTTCTGCAGCTCGCATATCGGACTGCTGGTCACGGGGCTGCGTCCATACGAGTCGTCACATACCGTCCTGGTCGTTGTTTACGTGCCGCCTTCTGTACTCTGTACTTTCTTGCATTTTCTGTTTCGTGCTGTAACCGTCACCAAACAGTTTCCCCGCTGAGGTTGTTGAAGTTTTTCTGATTCTAGATTTTAAGAAAATGCTGAAATTTACCACATTAGACGAGCTGGATGGGATGGAGAGATTCCTGCAAAACGCTGCATTTAAAGCAGGAACAAGCTGTGAGCACAACCTGCACCAGTTACGTTGATCTGATGAACTTATAGGTAAAGATTTGCTTATTTGCTCACCCAGCGGCTACAGAGCTGCATTTTTATCCGTTTGTTTCTCTTCACCTGGTGAATGCGAGTCCCGTGTTCTGTTCTATTTTGGCTCTGCTTTTGGTTTTCTGCGAGCTCCTTAGGGAAGCAAATGCCACTTTAGCTGCTAAACGTTAACCGGCTGAGTGCTGAGCGGGCAGCGTACAGTAGAGTTTAGATGTTTTCCACCGCAGACAGCCGCCTGCTGCGCCTGAAAGCGACGCTGAGGAAAACAGTAAACCATCTGAAGCTACACGAAGCTTCAGCATGAAGCAGAAAATGCAGATTTAAATGATAATTTTGCAGAGTATTTATCACTTCAGGCAACATTCCTCCTATTTCAGTCTGGATGTCGACGTTTGCAAGCTTAAAGTTAGTAATTACACTAAAGTCTTCAGACGGTTTGATGATACGAGCATCGTTTTGCGATTTAAAAGTACAACTAATAACAGAATTCAATCTGTGAAAGCAGGCAGGCACACCATAATGAGAAAACAATGTTCTCATTTGTAATACCAGCACGGTTTTCATATTTTATTATAAGTTGAAAACAGACTATTTCCCTTCTGCAGCCTTGATCTCAATTATTTTCGAGTAACTTCAGGCTGGTGGGTGTTGTTTAGCCAGTTGCAGGTAGGGATGCTAGTAAAGACTCATATATGTATAATATGTGGAATTTAAACACATTATAAATGGGAATGCATGTTATTACAGCAGCTTCAACCCCCACTCATTTGCTGAACTCGCAATTTTATCCAACTTCACATGATGACTTTGAAGGCCTCTTGACTTTCCTCGCTGGCAGCCGCTGAGTCTCAGGTGGCTGCTCCGCGGCGCCCAGAATAGATGTTTTACCTTCAAAAACTTGCTTCACAGGAGAGCGGAATATATTTTTTTCATTATTAACAGATTTCACTGCCAACAAAAGCGCCCCAAAGAGCATCGCTGCTTTCACGTGACGTGTGTTTGAGCGGTCCAACAGTTAAAGGGTAATTACGCTTAATTTCAGCAGGGTGTGAGAAACCTCCTGCAGCTTTCCCAATGATGGTAATTTTTTTTGCACGAATCATTTCAAACACCTGGAACAACCTTCGTGTCTAACTGCAGAGGGATCTACCTAAACTGGTCGGCCATTCACTCACATATAGAAATGCAAGTTAATGAAGCAGAGGCGAAGACAAATGATCCTGGGGTTCAGATCAGTGTCAGGCTTGTTTTTCTTCCTGCATGTAAGTGTCAGATATTTGCTTCCTTGAACGTAGAAGTAAAAACATTTAAGTCATTTTCTGTAAAGCTGCAACTTCTGCTGGTTTTAGTGCATCAGTCAGCAGTAGTTGGACGTATTACTGCACTTGAAATCCAATTAAACTTTATTTTAAATGGATTTTAGCTGAGCAAGGAGGCTCGGTGGTTAGCACTGTCGTCTCGCAGCAAGAAGGTCGCCGGTTTGCATCCCAGTGACGACACCCGGGGTCTCCATGTTCAGCGTGGGTTCTCTCCGGGTTCTCCAGCTTCCTCCTACACAGTCCAAAACATGTTGAGGTTAATTGGTGATTGTAAATTGTCCGTAGGTGTGAATGTGAGTGTGCTTGGTTGTCTGTCTCTAAGTGTAGCCCTGTGATAGACTGGTTACCTGTCCAGGTGAACCTGCGATGAGAGGTTATAGTTTAGCTAAAGGACCTTGAAATAAATAAAAACGATTCACAATTCTTGCTTTTCATGCTCATAACTCGAGCGTGAAAAGGAAGCAAAAGGCCACATGAAGTGTTCAGGGCTGAACCACACATCTGAGAAAACTTCAGTGTCATGATCATTTTCTAACGTAGGCTTATTTTGACATCAAAATTTGAGATTGTGTTTACGCCAGAAAAGAAAACCGTGACGATTCTGACTCTGACAGACCCTCAAACGAGCTCTGAAGGCTGCAACCTGGTTTGATCAGCGTGATTTGTGCAAATTACTCTGACACTGAAGTGTAAAAATGAGACCTTTCATTTCCTTTAACCTGTTCTGACCAACCACCTTTCACACACGAGCCTCGAAAGTTTACCCAAAATACACAAAACGATTCTGTCATAGACGTTAAACTGGAGCAGTTTTATCTCCAAACCGTCCCATGATATTGATGCTGAAAGTGGGTTATTGGGAAAAAAAAATGCGTCTAAAGAAAAATGTGATTTTGTCTTTGGACTGCAGCACCTGGAGTGGATGCAAAATTGATTTGGCTGCAGCGTGGTCGAGCTCAGATGTGTTTTCCAGTCCTGAAAATTTCATGCGTCTTCCTCCCGTGCTGACGATGTTATTCGACTGAAAAAAGCTGGAAAGAATCATGCAAATTAAAAAGCGCTAAATCTCGACTCACACCTACAACGTGCACTTCAGAGGCCTGAAACTCTGGAAATATTCATGCACGACATCATTAAATATACTAAAGTTATTGTACATAAAAGAGCAGCTGATTCTGAGCAGATCAGGTGGAGGGAATTGATTTATTTTTTTTATCGAATTCAGTTTCAACCGTCCATCCATGTGCATACTAATGTGAAACAGTTATTGTAAAGAATTCATACACATGCCTGCATATAATTAGCTAATTAATGCTTTTACTAGCTGCATTAATTGCCTCATTACTAATGCATTTTATTTAATATACCGCGGTGATTTATGCAGAAGAGTTGGCGGCAAAACGACTTAAAGAAACGCTGAATTTTAAGCGTAAATAACGAAATTGTTCAACTTCACGACTGGCGCAGAACATCACAGTTTGCTGCTTTCTCAGCTGGTTGACCATTAAAACTTTAAATAGCCGCCTTTGAGGCAGAAAACTTAGCAATTACCACTTGTCTTGACTACAGTCTAGAAATACACGGAGGTCATTTTTTTTTGATACGTCGGTAATTAAAACGACGCGGCGCGTGAGAGGAGAAATGTCAGATGCAGTTTCAAACATCATCATTACGCCCATCCTCATTACACGGTTATAAAAATACTCTGTTTGTCTCATGAATATATATATATATAAAGAAGAAAAGTAAAAAAAAATAAAAATATATGAAGCCATCAAGTCTAGCAAATCAGCCAAATTGATTCATAATAATGTTCAGTGGCCATGAAGCCTGGACTTCCAAATGTTCTATGCCTATAGGTCATAACAAATTAGAGGTGCTGTCATTCACACGGCAAACTTTATTTTCAGCTTCTCCCTCTAGAAAAATATCATGGTGTAATTAATTGTGCTCCCAAGCCAGTTCTCCTTGTCTTTACCAGACAGCGCCGCGGCAGAATGAGATGGATGCACTGCACGGCAGACTCTCTTCATTTGAGTAGATTCTTTATTAGATTGTATACTTTAATTTCCTCTGTTGAAGCGAGAGCAAATGGCATCAGGAGCTTCTTATCCGCGGGAACAGAGCTGCATTGTATTTGTAGACATTAGTGCACAAACATTCTAACACAGCCGATGATTAAATGCACGAGGAGTAAGGAAAGAGGAAAAAAAAAAGCAAGATGCTCTAGAGGAGAGGGATGTTTCATAAGCCCGAGCGGCGCGGATTCTGTGCAAGCGTGTTCCTCCGTTTAACGCTAATCCGCCGCAGCAATCTGGTTGCATGCTGTTACGCTGCCCTTTGTTATTCATGCACGAGCTTCTGCAAGATATGTGCAATATTTACCAGACGAGGAGATGTGAATAAATGTGACTTTTTTCGTACAAATAAACAGAGTAAGAAGCGTGTGTTTGGAGTGTTTGGAGGCTTATCAGTCGCCTCGAACAAAGTGAAGAAAGTGTTTGGTTTCCTTCAAGCAAAGATTTGAAAGAATCTATGAAGCGACTCGATCAGGTGATGCACGACGTTTTCCATTTTCCAATCTGCTTAATAAAAAAATTAAATAAAGAAGTAAATCTTTATTTCTGCCAAGCATTACTTAGCAACATCCTCCTTTGGCAGATTGTGAAAAAAAGAAAAAGCGTGTCTTGGGTCCAGCCAGAGTTCTGTTAATGATAGAACTGGAGTTGTGTCTAGTTCATAATAAAACTGAAGTTCTATCATGATTGCTTTATAAAGGATTCTTCTCTCTGCAGCTCCGGTTTTTCTCTCGTTCTTTGGCTCAGAAGATTCGGTGTTTTTTCATCTATTTATCAAGTCTGGACTCTCACACACAGATCAATACTTTCTGGTTAAAAGTTGGCATCGTCGGCTCTTTCTGGCACCAAAAGTTGGGAAACACTCACTCAGTCAGAGTTTTTTTTTTAGCTTTTTTGGGGGGAAATTGGACATCACAGAAGCAGGGACGCCTCCAGAAAGAGTCGCACAAAAATGAGTGTATTATGCTGTTATAGTATAAAACTGCATCGATGTGAGAGTTATCTGAGATTTATCTGATGTGCACAGACTAACACAAGTCGAGTTGGTTTTTAGAGTGACGACTGTTCAGCTCAGGAGAAAAGATGCTGCAGAGTTAATTTCATGGTTTCAATATTGGAAATTCTGTCAACATGTGATGATAATTAATCAAACTTACGGTTCACTAAAATGTGTTTTCACTGTTAACCAGCATAATAACATCACAGCTGCACACATCCTGCTGTGAAATAATAAAATCTACCTGATAAATAAACTCCATCAAATGTTTTGACTTTAGAATCAGACTTTTACAGTAAAATAGCTCAGAATTCAGCTTTAACTAATGATTTAAATGTAGCACAGTGTCATTTAGATCCTAATCGATCCATGTTGGGGATAATTTAGCATGATAAGAGATGAATAAAGTTACAGCTGTGATTGGTTCTCTGTAAAGATGCACATTTTTCTTGCTTTACATGCTCTCATATGTCTCCTGCTGCTGTCTGATGCTGCAGGTTTTTAATAAACTTAGAGGAAAGACTCCTACAAACAGCTGGAAGCAACAAACTTTGACGTCTTTAAGTTGCCTCCATTAACTAAAACTGTGGGTGCTGTACGCCAAACTGTACCGTCTGCAAGAAAAATACTGAGTATATCCCAATAAATACATAATACAGTATACCAAAAATACCAGGATGTTGTAGTGAATCTGGCTGTTTTTTTGTTTTTTTCTGACCCAGTCCTCTGCAGAGAGGCAACAACAGGTGGCAGCTCGCTCCACACCACAGACTGCAGTTTACATACTTTAAACTGCAATATTATGACAAAGTAGTACACCACAGTTGTGTACGTACTGCAAGACAAAAGTACATGCTTTGTAAGGACTGCTGTATGTGCTTAAAGTAAAAAAGAAAATGCATAAGATCTGGAACGCTGCTGGTGTTTTTCGTGCTGTCTGTGATGTGTCGTGGGTCATCATCGCTGCTTTCAGTTGCACTCAGTAAGAAATAACACATTTTGTAGTGTTAATAGTGAAACTACTTTTTGAACTGATAACACTTTGCACACTCTTCCCATTGTGTCACCTGAGGTAGTTTTTTTTTAAGTCTTGAAGGAGATTCTTGCCGTCTGCGTTGCCTTCACCCTGTTCTTGCTGCAGCCTCGTAGTAAACACGCTGGTTAAGTGCCGCCTTGAACTCCTGTTTCTCGACGGCGAGGGCCCGATTCCCACAGTCTCCTCCAAACAGTTGACGTTGAAATGTGTCTCCGGGAGGCGTCGGCGTCGGCTCCAACCTGAGGTGCCGTTAATTGGCAATTTCTGAGACTGCTAACTCTGAAGAACTTAACCTCTGAGATCGAGGTGCCTCCCGTTCTGCCTCTCCCGGGGGCTGTCCTTCCTCGTGAGAGCTGGTTTCATCACAGCGTCCGACGGTTTTAGCAACTGCACTTGAAGAAGCTTTCAAAGTTCTTAAAAATTTCCCAGGTCGACTGACCTTCGTGTCAGCTCAGCCCTTAACATTCACCGCCGGCCCAGATACGAGGCGAGTGAACCTCCTGCTCCCGCGTTGTGATCGGCGTTTTCCTGCTCTGAATCATCGTTTGTGAGAAAAAAAAAGCCTCGCAGCAGCAGCAGCAGCAGCAGCAGCAGCAGCAGCAGCAAGAGTTCCTTACTTTGTAGAAAGAGTGTGTACACAGCAAAACTGTTGTCTGTAGGGACATAAACTTGATGAATCACTGTGTACTACAAACTGTTTTCACCATAAAAGTCCAACGGGCAAAATGCTTCCATGCTCCTAATGTTTTATTGTAAAACGGAGAGTGAATGTTAAGGATTTAAAAGTGGGCTTTTTGTTTTGTTTATGGTGTTATTTTCTACATGGGAAAGGAAAAAAACAAAAAGAAAAAAAAAAGTAATCTGGCAGTAAAAGGTGCCAAGAAAAAGAGCCACAACAGTGAAGTTCGGTCAGAAATGTAAAAAAACTGACAAAATATTGCAAATATCGGTGAAATAAAGATGTTTTTAGCTGATTTAAACACAGTAAAACTGTTTAATTTTACACTCACACATTGTAAAAGAACAAATCACTGTTTGTGAAAGTGCAGATTTCTGACTTGGACATTATTCAGAGTTTTGACCTGCTGGTTTTTACATTTAAAATGTAAATTAAAACATTTTTTACTCATTATTATCTGTAATTTAACAAAACATGGAAAATCTATAAAATAACAATAAAAAAAAAAAAACACTTTTCAGTCCTTAATGCACATATGTTTCCTTTCAAATAACAGCAATTTTTTGTAAAATAATCATATTTTTGAGTTAAAAAAAAAATCTAAATAATGTAATTCCACAGTTAAACAGTGTAAAAGAAAAAAATCCTATTTGTAAAAATACAGATTTTTTTTAAGGGGACAGTTTCGATCTTTTTATTTTGTTTTTTCAGTCAACACATAAATGATATTTTTTTCTGTGATTTTATTTGATATTTTCTGTAATTTAACAAAACAGGGACATTTTCTAAAATAACAATTTAAAAAATAATTTACCATTTTTTAGTCCATACTTTTTGTTTCTTTCAAATAACAGTAAATATCTGTAAAATAATAATATTTGTTCTTTTGAATATGGTGTAAATAGTGTAATTAAATAAATAAAACACAGTCAAGCACATTTTTTGCATTTTTTTGTATAATCTGCGATTTTTCAAAACAACCAAAACAAAAGAGAAGTCTTTGTTCATTATTTTTAAAATCCCTAATATACATATTTTTCTTTCTGGTCATGACCAATATCTGTAAAATATTACTTGTTTTGATGAGTTAAATACAGTTAAAATGGCAACATTTTATGGTCAAATGTTGTAAAGGAACAAATTACCTTTTTGTAAAAATACTGATTTGTGATGAAGACATTAATTACAGTTTTTGCCTGATTTTTTTTAAACAGTTAACTTTCAAATTAAAGCTGTTTTTTCATTAATTTTTCAAATTAAAGCTGTTTTTTCATTAATTTTGCAGATTATTTAATGTAAAGTACCAAAATAAGACAGAGAAATTATTCAAAGGGCATAAGTTGTTGATAAAATTGTGGTTAAAACAGTTAGAAAACAGATTTTACAGCATTTAATGTTTGTATAAAATGCTAATAAAGAGCAGCTCCTCGGTGGGTGGATGTGTCCAGGTTTTCTCACTCCGGCTCTATATTAGAAATGGAGATGCGTTTTGCACCGGTCTCTCCTACACCTCCATTATTTGGAAAGCAGAGTGTTTCTTTTAAGTCATTATAACACGGCTCTTTAGATATTCAATGTAGTGTCGCTTTCGAGACTTTTACACATGGAGATTGAGTCTATTGTTGACTGTGTAATTTCACAACGAGACTGTCATCACTCCACTAACAGTAATGCCTCCCAAAAGGCCTGTTGATTAGTCCATTAGCAAAGCCGCAATTACTATTGTACCTGCAGTCATTTGCTCCCAAAATGAGAAATCAGCCCTGGCAGACTCTCTCAGATATCATCTCGGTGAGATATTCAGCGCGGTTCAGGAGCTGTTTTGCGATGAAGTGTTTGATTTAAGTTTTGTAATTTAATTTCGCGATGCACAAACTTCCCCTTGACCCGGCTGATGTGCTTCTGCTGCGGTTTGTGATTTCTTTTGTCACCAGAAATGACTGAGAGAAGGGGGGCATGAACTTATTACTTTCAATCAAAGGTGGGTGTAAAGAAATAATTGTCTCACCAGTGCGTTTTTCAGCACGGGGGGAAGTCTGTGATTGCGGCCGAGCCCCTCGCTAAGATGTCCAGTGGCCACATTGTATTATTACTATTTACTATATGACTATTAAAGCCGGTGTCGGTGCAGAAATGGGTTTCTTCGCCTCTTCCGTTGTGAATTTTCTCCTCGTGTTTCGGTGCAAAGATGGCTGCAGCGAACTTACTTTGATGACAGCTTTTAATATTTGGCTGCGATTTTCATCATGTGGCCACTTATCGGCATCAAACAGATCCACATATAACCATAATTGTTCCTTTAAACCCACGTGCGAGATCTTCGGGGATGGATTTTTTTCCATTATCTGCCTCGTGTGAAGCACGCTCAACACCGGACCCGATGCTTTCATGTGGTTTTTGAGTGCCGTAATTGTGATCCCCTGTTCGCCGTGCACGTCGTCGATATGTTTTTTTTAAAAAAGAAAACGAGGAGGTTCTTGCTTCGGCGGCGTTTCGCAAAAGCAGTATGTTGCGTTTGTGTTTGGTCTCCTCTCCGCACACAGCTCAGTGAAAAGAAAAGTGATACCCGTGGGGTTGCTTATGGCTCATTTCTTGGTCTTGTCTCACATTCACCGCACACAATTCCATTAAACTGTGAGGTCTTTTGAGAAAGAGAGCATGCTCCCTCATGTGCAACACAAACAAATGCAACCCTCGACGCACACACACACACTGACACACACCCTACAGGCTTCTTTTCCTGGCAAGGGAACGCTCACTTAGTGTAGCGGCAGACTGCAAAGATTGGAAACTCAGCGAGTGGTAGGAAACTCTTGGTATGGAATGAGAGGACGTTTGATGTTAACAGAAAACTCTGTACAGGCACTTTGCTGTTAAGACTGATTGGCACTTGAGAGATTGCATCAAATTAGATTCTATTTTGGGGGCAGATGGTTCCCACATAGTATTTATCCAGAGTGTGTATTTTGGGACTGTGTGTGTCTGAAGAAAGTCGAACAGTCAGTAGGTTTGGGTGATACCGCAGCGTGCTACGCCACAGCGTTCAGGAAGGTGTGGTTTTCAATACTGTCGACGAAGCACGCGCCTCGATTAAAGTGATGCATTTAATTTGATGGATTGTCAGACACATCACACCTGAGCTCAGTAAAGACATACAGTGACTACTTTCAACTCCCTTTGAAGTTTTCCTCTTTTTATTATCAAGCTAAGTCGTGGT
>NW_007578788.1:126545-127867 GCF_000690725.1 Stegastes partitus
TCACTGCACTCGGATGATCTCCATTTCACTAATTATGTGACTTCTAGCACCAGCTGGCTGCACCTGTGTTGAGTTAGTTGAGGCACTTTAAAGGAGGAGAACACTCATGCAATCACTTATTTTCCATTTTAGATTTTAAATTAATTGACGTTGCTTTGTAGAAATCTGTTTTCAATTTCATTTTTGTCAAGAAAAAGCCAAATCACGTCGACTGTGATTCAGTGTTGAGAAGCAATGAAAGGGGGAAGAAACAACACATCCAAGAAGGGGGTGAATTCTTTTTATAGTCACTCTAAGCCACTAGTGGAACAGGCAGGAGGCTGAGCTAAGAAAGACTGCAAACCTCAGTGGGAATACAGGACACTTGAAAAGACAGAAAAAATGCCTCTGCCTCTGTTTGGGAATATTCTGAGTTCAGATCCCGTGATAAACATGAGCCAGCCAACACGGACGAAGCTGTGCGCGTTATTTCCGTCAAGAACGTCGTAACAAAAACGGGGAAAATAGCAAACTGTTGTCGCCCACAAATCCCTATGCATGTGTGCTTAAAGTGCAGCATTTGAGCAAATGTTCTGCACAGCAAGGGGACTCAGTCAGCGCCGATGCTCCTGTCTAAAGCCGGACCAAGACATGTACTCGACTAACTTGGGAATTAAAACGGTTGATTAGGTCAGCTCTGCATATATGTGCTAATCGAAGTGATAATCTACGATATAATCATCTACTATGTAAAGGATTTGATCTGAATTGGTTGTTCAAGTTGTATTTCTGCAGTTGTTTTTGTGAATGTGCAGCTACACCGTTCTCTTCCCTTTTGTCAGTGCAACAGCGGTCACCATTATCTTTTAAAATCAAACTGCTATGTAATTTTAGATGTAAAAACTGCACCGTTATTGATATTTGGTAGTTCAAAACATCTAATTATCTATTCATTTATTATTTTTTTAAAAACCTAAGTGCAAAGAAGCATGAGCAATCTTAACACGGATCCCTCAGATTGATTTATTCCTTTTTTTTTTGTTGTTTTAATTGTGGCAGAGTGGGACATTTTCCAGTTTAGAAATGAAGATGTCAGTGCTCTTTTGTGGAAGACACACATTTTCAGATTTATCCCCGATTCATCGTAGGCGTTTCTGTTTTTGTAACTTGGCTGCCACCACCGTGCTTCACGTCATGATGCTGCCACCACCGTGCTTCATGTCATGATGCTGCCACCTCCATGCTTCACATTATGATGCTGCCACCACCGTGCTTCATGTCATGATGCTGCCACCACCGTGCTTTACACCATGATGCTGCCACCACCGTGCTTCACGTCATGA
>NW_007578788.1:129248-174509 GCF_000690725.1 Stegastes partitus
CTTTTTTTTTTTTTTCCCCACCGAAGAAACTTCTTGAAAATTATTAGGCAATTATGCTGAACGAACAGGCCCGGGTATCAAACCTCACTTCTTCTTCTTTTTTTTTTGGGTTGTGGGACAAAAGAAGAGACCTGGTGCTCGCTGTGTTCGACTTGCTTTGAATCCAGGAAGCCTTGAGGTGCTCTTGAAGATGAAAAAGTGATCACAGCAAAGAGAACGTTCTTCAGGCGCTCTTAGTCAGAGCAACGAGAGTAGATGTATCAAAAGCCTTTATTTAGTCATGCATATTAGTGACCTCACTGGCACCTCTTCAGGGTGGAAACAGTCAAAACAGATTGTTTAAACCTGCTGCTCTTTATAGATAAAACACTGGAAAATAGCAGGATTTCAAAATGCAGTGAAACAACCTGACATCAGAACACACGAGTGTAGTGAAAAAATAAAATAATGACAACACGACGCGTCATATCACCCCATCAGCAGGTGTAATTATTACATTTGTTAATTGGAATGCCTTGTGATCTCATTTTAACTTGAATATATCTGTGTCAAATCTAAAAATACGCTTCTAGTTTTTATCCGTCTGTGATGGATTCTTGAATCGCTGCTTTTCCTTCTCGAGGGCGTCGCGTTCGCCTCAATGCAATAGGAATGAATGAGATGGCAATACAGACAACCTGAGATAGACAGAGATGGAAGCAGAGGTCATAAATTATAAAAACAAATAGGAAATGATAAAAATGAAGCAATAAGCTATCGTACAGGTAAATAAAATTGAATAACATCGATTCTAAGAAGAGAAATAAATCAATAAAATCCATCAAATCAATCAAAAGCTTGACTAAAAAAGGTAGATCTTGAGTTTGCTTTTTAAAAATATCGACACCCTCAGCCGCCCTCAGGTCTTCTGGAAGGCAATAAGAAAACGCTGCCTCGCCGTAGTCTTTTTTTGTTTTTTTTGTTCTGGCTTTGGGTTTAATTAAAAAGCAGAAGACCTGAGGGTTCTACAGGGTTCATGAGAAGAAAGCAAATCGGATAAATGTGAAGGACCAAGACCATTAAGAACTTTATAAACTAATAAAAAAAAAAGGATCTTAAATTCAGTTGTAAAAGAGACAGATAACCAGAGCAGAGACATCCACGTAATGTGAGCTCTCCTTTCTGGTCTTAGCTAGAACTCGTGAGTTTGGAAGTAGTGACATGATAGGAGCGCATTACAGTAGTGAATTGTGATAAAAGCACGTATTAGTGTGTCTGATTGGGTACATCCATTGTGGAAACACTGACTTGACACGGTGAATGTTTTCCCTACAACTCCTGTGTTTGCTCAGGGCGCCGGAAAAACACGTTTTTGCAGCACCGAGCATTGATTCCTGACTTTCACAAGAGATGCAAATCGAAATCACAATTATGCCAAATTTATTTTGTAAGCTGCTTCAGAATTTTTTTTTATGCCAGATTAGATTCTCGTGCAACAATTTCCCCTTGTGTCCTCCTCACTGCTGCAGCTCTACTTGCTCTGCAGCTATGAGTCAGCATGCTGCTCAGACGGACTGCTCGGCAGGCGCATAGTGATGTGGTTGCTAGAGCTTTTAATGCAGATTTAGGAGAGCGGCGGCTCCGTGTTAGGTGCTGCAGTTGACTCATGCTTTTCGGGGGTGTAATTGGGCATAGATGGTGGAGAGTTGTTTTTTTTTTTTGATTGGTTCCAAAAAAGGAGAAAATCAAGCCAGAACCTATATGAACTATTGCGTATTCTGTTTGAACTGACGTGAGCCTGACCGTATTTACCATTTGATGAGCTTTGAAACTGGATTTTTTTACTGCAGCGTATGTGAGTCAGATCCCGAGTCTTCACACAAAAGCAAAAAAGGATGCTGATAATAATGTCAGAGGCGTGTCGCACCTCAGATCCGGCCGTTTGTGGGGACAGAAGTAAACTCTCCTCGTGTTAACTGTTAACCAAGTAGCTGCAAAAATGTCACGGACCTGGCATGAACTCGGATGCAATCAGGGCAGAAATCCAAGCAGCTCTGCAAGGGCAAAAAAAAAAACAAGCTTGTCAAGGAGAAAAGGCTGCAAAATCTTGGAAAATGAATCAATAAAGAACACCACAAATGGCTTTGAGTGCAGCTCTTACTCCCTAGCTGTGAAGCAGCTCACTGGCTTTGAGGAAGAGGCTGTTGCTGTGCTGAGAAGCTGCTGGGCGTGGGCTCAACATGTCTTCCTTGCAAAAAAAAAAAGAAAGAAGAAGCTTCGAATAAAGTTTCTCTGCATGCGATGGTAATGCATTTAGTTCTCGAGTACAAAAAACCCAGCAAAAGATTTGTTTTTTTTTCATGAATTTTTAAGTGGGTTTAAAAAGCGTAGCCTCTAATTTGCAATGTGTGGCCATCGCTTTAGCGTCTGAGTACACATTTTAACAATGCAATGGCTGGTTTGAAGCTGAATATTCACCAAAAAGTTTCTCCTTCTACCTCCTTTTTTTAAGCACAATGCCTGCTGTTTATCAATTCCTTTGTTAGTGTGCTGATTTTCGTACCTCCTGGCTGTCTTTGACATCTTTCAAAAGGACATTATCTGCATGTAAAACCCTACCAGCAGTCTGCACACTGTTTACGCATTGTTAATTGCTCATTGCAAAGCCTTGGGTTTAACGTTTAAACCAAGGAAACGCTGTGCATCGGAGAGAGCCGAGGTTGCCAGCAGTTAAATCCCGCTGTGTTAAGTCTTGCAGTTTGGCAGCTCCACTGGTTGTGGCGAATATCGTCACCGTTGAGTAGTTTCTGCCTTGAGTATTCGAGGAAATTCTTCGCTCAGGTGATAATTGGGGCCTTCTTGTTTTTACACCGTGGTGCTACTGTGTCTTTAAAGCTGCTGTAATCAATGTTATTTCATTGGGTCACATTAATTTGTGTAGCAGTGAAGGAGGTCGGGTGTAGCGATGAACTCGCAGATAATTACCACCTGGCCTCCCTTTGGCGCCGTCGTCTTTGACCGTCTCCGACTTGTTGTTCTAGTTTTGCAGCTCACGACTTTCCTGTTGTAAGTTCAGGTCTCGCTGCTCTCATCATCTTCGTTCTGGTTAAAAAAATAAATAAATAAATAGAAAGTCCTCTAATGAACCGGCTGTACTCTACCAGTCCAGCAACAAACAAAGCAAAGCAGAGAGCAAAGAGCTGCGGATTTCCCTCAAGACTCGGAGGAGTTTTGACTTGGTCTTTAAAATTAAAGCCAGAAACTGGTAAATACCAAATATCTGCTACTGCGGCGCGATTTCCATGTTGATTAAATAAGATCAGACTTAAAATAAAAGGTTTTGCAAGCAGGCAGAACAATGTGTAGCATGTGTGGGGTAAAGAACGTGCAGCCAAACAGTCCTGAGGAGGTTGTGGAAAGACCGAGGCAAGAGAGGACAACCTATCTCCGAGATATGAAACATAAACCAATTAACAGCTGTCTGCAGTTTCCGCAAAATCTCTAATACAATTAAGAATTAGCGATAACAATACCGAAGGCATCGCTCCTGGGTGGGACTATGACAGATAGGCACCAGGATCCTCCGCTAAGAGGTCATTTGTGACGAAATAAAAATGAAGAATGAACTCCCCGGAACGTGTGGAAGTACAGTGTTGGGGAAGCATTAGAGCTACGAGGCGAGTGGAGCTGAATATTAAAGGTTTATGTTGTCATTGGAGATCAAAGAGTCGTACCTGGCAGTGAGAGAGACTGACTTTGATACTTATAGGATGTACAGAGTGTACTCTACAGCTATCTTGGTTTTTGTTTTTTCTTCTTTGGGTAGTTTTAAGTCGCAGGTGTTTTGTTCTCCGCTTTAGAAAAGACTTCGTATTCATAAATCTGCCGCTCCTGCCCATGACCATAATGGTTTGTGAAATCTGCTTTTAAGTTGTTTTTCTCTTTGAAACAGCAGCTCTGTTGGATATTTTGATAATGGCAGTTTTATGAAAATAACTCATTGTATTATGCAACAATACAATGCGCCTGACATCGAAATTACTGTTGTCCCCAGCTTCCAGAGCCTCAAATTTGGTTAACTGCAGCACACCCAGCAAAAACGGAAACTGAAATGTCATATTGCCATTTGCTAAATGCGTGTATGCAAATGATACTGCCAGTTTGAGTCAGTTAACAGCTGTGTACACTTTGCAAAACTAGTTTCTGGGTATGTGGCCCCGCTTGGTTCCAGCGGAAGCGTCTGTAAGTAAGAAAATAAGCATGTTGATGCAGAGTTTTTCCTTCTGCCGCTGAGATGTCACACCTCCAGACCACATGGGTACATTATTAGACATTAAAACCACCTTTTTAATAGTGTCTAGGTCAGGGGGTGGGATTCAAATGATCAGCTCATCATCAAGCCCTGCAGAAGCCTGATAGCGATCCTGATCATTTGAATCTGGTGTGTTGGAAGAGGGAAACATCTAAAGTATGCAGGATTGTGGCCCTCGAGGACCAGGATTGCCCACCCCTGGTCTAGGTCCTTCTTGTGCTGCAGAAACAGATGGTGTCCTGAGGTTTCTGGTACCACAACAGCAGATCCTTGCATGGATTGGACTCGTTTCTCCAACACAGATGCTCGATTGACCCACGATCTGAGAATCTGGAGGCCAAGTTCACACCTTGAACTCTTTGTCGTGTTCCTCAAACCCTTCCTGAGCAGCTTTGGCAGCGTGGCAGGAAGCATTATTCTGCTAATAGAGCCCAATGACTCTAGATGTTCACATTCTTTTCACATGCTGTCTGCCGGATCACGTTTGCTCACTAATATGTTCCTAATCAGCGTGTATTTTACTGCTTCTCCTCACTAAGTGTACAGATAGATTCTCTGTGATGTTGGATATTACATCTGTGATAAATGCAAAGCTGAACCCACTGTTCTGCATTTTTTTCAGATCGTACAAATGTAGTTGTGTATTCTGTGTGCTGTGGCAAATTTTCCAAAAATTAGATTGAAAAAAAAAATCCACAACGGCGATACGTCAAACGGTGATATATTAAATCATATCTCCTGTCACGAAGCTTATTTTATGGGCAGATTTTGCCAATACGCAGCCCGAGTAAATGTGAAATATTAATACATGAGTTCTTGCCTAAATTGTGCTAAATCTGCCGTGGGGAACTTTTGTCTCTGATCGCTATCGTGATCTATCTCTTTTTTTGAGACACTAAGTCTTTCTCTTAAAGCAGAGTTTCTTTTCTTGGACTCTTTCCTCATTATTTGGAAGAAGGAGAGGCTTCGAACATGTCCTGAAAGTTGTATGGAGTCATTTTGGTGTCTAATCTTCACCAAAGGGCCCAACAAAGCCTGATTTCTTTCCCCCCAAACTTAACTACAAAGCAGGTTAAAACAATAAGGACAAAACAACTTTGCTCTTTCAAACTGGGCACCTTTCCCACCACATTACTTTTCTTTACAAGCAAAATTACAGCCCCTTAGACGATATTTGAGAATGCAGTTCAGCTGTATAGGAAGGTAATTCGGTGGCTTTTTCAGCAATCTGTACTACAGCAGCTCCTCTGTGAGATTTGGGCGCCCGTGACCTCGTCGCCGGTTCACCGGTTGTCCTTCCTTGCACCACTTTTTGCAGGTGCTCACCACTGTGCAGCGAAAACCCAACAAAACCTTCCATCTGGGAGATCCTGTGACCCATCATAACGCGGCTTCCGTCAAAGTCACCTACCAGTTTTTCCTGCTTCCAACACTTCAAGAGCTGACTTGCTGCCGAACATAACCCATCATGTTTTAACGAGACAATCAATGTTACTGGTTTTAATGTTATGGCTCGTTTGTGTACACGCATTTGGGCTTCATTTCAATTAGAAGAACATTAAGCGACACAAAGAGACCTGAAGAAACGAACGGCGCTCGGCCGCAGGAAGATAAATCACGGTGACAGTAAATAAGTCAGAATGAAGTCACTAACAACACGGCGGAGGCATTCATCACGACGCGTCACGCCGTACGCCACGCTGCGTCTTTATTGCCTCTTTCCTGTTGAGATGCATATGCAAAACGTGGCCGCGAGCGAGGGAGGGGGAGCCGGAGAGGAAGCAGGGCATCCCCGGGGACGGCGCTCACTCCTGGTGGAGCGACCTGTCTTAAATAAATCATTCCATTTCCATGCCCAACTTCCCTATCTTCCTTTAATCCAGTGTGGGAGAGAGTGGAGAAAGATATGGGAGTAAGCTGTTTGCTTTCCTCCTCTGCCTGTGTGTTGCTTTAAGCCTTTGGTAACTTGAGTTCCCAAACTTTTCTTCTTTTTTTTTTTGTTGACCCACTTAAATGTAACTGTAAACCCACAAACTGGGTTGTACAGTAGAGGAGGAAAGAAAGAAAGAAAGAGAGAAAAAAATCGAACAAAAATTCCTGTCGGTAAACAAGACAGTTTTTTTTTTGTTCTTGCTGCATCTGTTCATTCTGGATAAACCTGAGCTGGTTGACCACACATGCTTTAGTGATGAGACCCATTTTCTATGCTCTTTGAAATACCGGGCTGAGCGTCCACCGAGGTCCAGCTCATGCATTCTAACTGATTTTTTAAAGAAGGAGATGAAAAAAAAGACGTCAAGTGTGAAGATTTCAGGTAAAATTCCTCCCAAACTATCTGGAATGTGCCTGATAAAAGGCTGTGATATTATTTGTATTCCTTCAAAAACAGTTCAGCGGTTTTTGCTGACTGCAGGTGAAGGCTAAGCGTCCACCGGGCTCGGTGTACTTAGAGCACATTTGGAATCCTGTAGGAACAGCAAATGAGATTTGGAGGTCATTGGTAGTCTTGCGAACAGCGAGGCTGTTCTTAAGCTACCCTTGGCGCATCCCTTGGGTCTGCCTGAAAAGTGCACAGGCTGCATAACGGATCGGTTGACCCTGTCAGCTGTGCCTGGCAATGATTGACACTGCACTCTAAGAAAGCTGCAGACTTTTACTAGTGCTGACAAGACAAGGTTCTCCCCTCACACGAGTTTCTCTACCTCGCTGTGCCTGGATACACCTCAGACTCGCATGTTGTGATCAAGAGCGGGAGATGCTCGTGAGCGGTGATGGACAAGCCCTTCAATCCTCAGCCAGCTGGAAAAAAACCTCAACCTGCAAACAACAACAACGAGCGTTTTTATTTGTAGATAATAAAGATTTGATGCACCTGCATTAATTAAACCCCGTGGCTTCAGAGCAGCCACTTCATAAAGACTCAATTTGAGGAGAAGAAACAACAGATTAAAGTCTGTTTTTACAGTGCAGATGATAAACAGTCTAACGCACACAGAGGCGAACAGTCACGGTACGCACACAGCAGGTTGGGCTAATTTAGCATAATTTACTCCGTTTTGGGGCTGTGTACCTACAAGCCTGGAGAATAGTTTCCATCTGTGTCTCTCCAGAGTCCTTTTTACTGTTTCTGCAGCATGCCCATGGGTCCCGGCAGTGTTTTCTGAAAAACATGGCTCATGGGGAAATATCTGATAATGAAAACGCCCAAAGATTCTCCGTAAAAAGCGATGAAACGGAACATGATGCAGGAGCAGCTTTGTGCATCAAAAATCAAATCCGTCTTTTTTTCCCTTCGGCCCCGTCGCTCGACAAAAAAACCATCACGTCCGGTTTCCCTCGCTGTCTGTCCTCAGAGTGCAACAGCGAGAGTCGGACAGAGTGACTCCCCGAGTTTCACACTTACCCGTTAAATCACATCTTCTGGCTCGGAGCTTACGCCGCTCATCTTCTTGGAAGTCAGCCATTTTCAACATTATGTCCTTATCTTAGTTAGTGGAGCCCACCAGGAAAAGCTCAGAGTGGCTGTTTTAGGGCAATTGAGACTTCTGTAAACTCCTCATTCACAGAGCATCTTCAAGCCTAAAAAAAAAAAAGTTTCATCTCGTTTTGTTTTATTTTGCAGCGTTCTACAAAACGCTTTGCCCCAATTTTTGTCCCTTCAGCCCCTTTTGTTCCCTCGGCTCTCATAAGTTTAGCAATAAGCTGCTCCAATGCGGTGTCACTGCGAGTCCCCGTAGTCCATGAAAGTCACAGGAAATAGTGAATTTGGCTGATAAAATGGCTACGAGGAGAGAGTCTCGAGGCGGGGAATTTGCAGCCTTCATATCGTTTATAAAGGACAATGCAATAATTGTTCTGCTTTAACAGACTGAAGTGAAGGCAGGAGCTCGTGCTCCATCCCAGAAAGGATGTCAAGATTCTCTACGTGTTGTTGCTCAAAATATTAAAACTACATCATGGTTTTGTGTGTTCCCCTGCAGTCGTTGTGTGCTGCTAAACAGATTTCAAACACCTGGCGCAAGAAAGTCTCAATACACTGAAGTATGGGCGCCAAGTTTAACCAAGAGTTTTAGGTTAGATTGGATTAGATGTAACTGTATTGTCATTGCACAAGGACGACGACAAGTTTAGCGTCTAATCAGAAGTGCAGAAGAAGCAGTCACAGTGCTGAGCGATGTCAAATAGCTAAATATAAAACTTTATTAAGAGAATGAGCAGCATGAACAGAGCGGTACGACAACACTGAGTGCATAAATCGATTCTTTATGATGTTTCGGGAATGACAATGCAGATCCTACTGCTCTGGTTTTTTTATTTTTTTTAAACTAAAATTCTAAAAGTATGGTGGTGTGTTATTTACGCAAGGACAATATTTCTAGAATTAAATTGGGGGGGAAAAAAAGCAAAATCCTGAATCACATCCCCTGTCGAGGTGCTGATTTTCTCTGCAGACTTTGCCAGAATACAGACCAAGTAAATATGAAATATTAATACATAAATTTCAGCTTAAATTGTGTTAAATCTGCAGTGCTGAACTTTTTTCTCCCATTTCTGGTAACACTGTCGTGATTTATGCCCCCTTTTTTTTTTGTTATTCTTCCTTTTAACGCAGATTTTCTTAATAATCTGGATCACCAGTAACTTTTCTTTGACTTTTTTCTCAGTTTTTTTCTGCCAAACTCCGTCTCTGTCGCTACGGTTACGCCCCTCCTCAGGTCTGGCGGGCAAGTAATCGCTGGTTGACGTAGAAAGCGTCGCTGCCGGTGCGTCAGGATGTCTCCTCAGACGCCAGACTTAAAGCTCCGGTTTACTGCGAAACACAGCGACGCTAATAGGCTTAATCAGAATTGGAGGAATTCATTTGGCGGCGACGTCTCGCTGCAGCTTCCACCGTCTACCGGACTCATGCACGTGTACGGGACAGTTCCTTATAGTTTGTATGGACTGTGAGGCTTTTACTACCTCAAACTTCAAAACGTTCGGGATTATGTAACAGCTCACTGACAGAGGATTTAAGTTTTGTCACTCAAATTGCCGTTATTTTTACTGTTCAGGAAGCTTTGCAGGTGCAAAAAATAGTGACTTGTTGCACTTTTTCGTTTCGTGTTCCTCTGGTCTCGCTGTTAAAACACATTTTCACCGTTTATCTAGCAGTTGGTTGCATCTTCAGAGACATTTTTGTAATCCTGCATTGAACTTATCATCTGCCAAATGATTTCCTGGGACAGAAACGGCGTCTAAATGTGACATTTGCACGGACCGCTGTGGCCACTTTAAGGAAAACGTTGTTGTAGGTGTCAACACTCAGTCGGAAGGAAAATCAAGTTTATTCTAACGAGTTAAACGTGCTGTAAAATCACGCTAAACTGTTTTTTTTTAGTCAGATGACTTCTGCTTGCTTTTAATGGCAAAGCGTTAATAAAGGAACAGAGATGAATTGGCAGAGAAATTATAGTGTTTGCGGTGAAAAGATTCAGATGGCAGTAATGCCAGCATTACTGTAATTAGTCGACAACAGCACAGCAGGTATGTCTGCCTCTTCAAATCACAGCTGTCCTCTCTGCCCGTCTGTAAATGCGTCTTACGTTACGTCGACGCCGTGTGTCAGTGGCTCAGCGGAAACAAGAAATATTTTGAACTGCTAACACCAGAGAAATGCAATCAGATGAAACACGTAGAGAAAGGAAACAGACACAAATTGCATCTCTGGATCTGCACAAAGTTAAAGTTTGTCTCCTGGCGTTGATTAAACCCAATAGAAACTCATCTAAATTACATGTTTGGAGGAGTTTTTTTTTCTCCTTTGAATGACTCAGATGTAACTCCTCACCTCCTCCAGGATGAATATGCAGATCAGCTGCTTCTGTCCCTGTTTGCCTGCAGCTTCAGCACCTGCTCACCTCTGACTGCTCCGTGAAGCTTCTCCGCAGACGCAGCAGCAACTCGGAGTAAATCAGAAATGTTGTTGGAGCCTCGTCCTGCGAGTTGACTGGATGGCTTCCTGGCTGTCTGACTGTGTGTTCTTGAGGCTGTCATCGGCACGCTGCAGCAGCTGAAGTGCTCAGTCATGGTGTTGTCAGCTTATTTCACTTATGTCTTCTAGCATATAAAAAAACACCATATGGACACATTAGGGGGAGAAAAGAAAAAAAAGCAAACTTGATTTTCATCTGAGGCAGTCTTGAAGTCCAAGTGGAACGAGCAGCATAGAATAAAGGATATTTCTGCTACAAGCACAGATGATGACCAACTGGCAGAGATGCCGCCATGCCAGAAATCTAGCAGTCGGTACCAACAGCAGAAATGCCAGGATTTTTGGTGCAAAACCAATAAAGAAAACAAGTCAAGTGAACATTTCAGTATAAACTTCTTTTAAAAACTGCTGCTAGCGACTGCTTTTGCTCCTGATTAAACAGAAATGAAAATTTGGACAAGTCGACTAGTAAGAAAACACTGGTTGTGCTCCAGTCATCCCTCGTCATTAACTTCTAGAGCCGGGTGGAAACATGACTTGCGGGGATGACACAGCTCCGGCGAGCATATAATGTCAGATCAGCTTAGCTTATTGTGTCTGTCATTAACTGTGCTGCCGCCTGCTTTCTAAAACATTCGCAGGTTAACATGGCTGTGCTGAAAGTGGTTAAACATCGAGTGATTTCATCCCAGTTTGTTCTGATGCCGCATAAATACAACCTTGTTTTCATTTTCTAGATCAAAATGCCGCTGCTTTTTTACGAGATGTCACGCGTCCCACTTTCCACCTTGATGATTTACAGCGTCTGCGGGGAGCAAAGAGCATCCTGCTGCTGGCGGCGGCCGACTGCGTGTCAGCTTAGAGGCAGAAGTGAGTCGGCATTGTACGTTGATTAAATATTAATAGTTAGTTTAACCGAGTAGTGGCGACGTTTAATCATTTAGTCAAGCACATCTCTAGTATGTACACACACATATTGCTTTATTATTATTAATATTATTATTATAAGTTAGCCTTGTGTACGGATCATCGCTACAACAAATGCAGGGACATTTCAGTATTTAAACATCGAATATTAACATGTTGTTAGTATATGTTTAACATCAGAAACTCATTTATCTTGAATTCTGTGGACTGAGTATATTTTTTCACCCTGAGCTCAGACCTATCAGGATTTAAATCACTTAACTCTAAAAAATCAGGCTCTTTTTATGATATTTCTATTTTTTTTCTTGAAATAATAATACTGTATTGTATTGTTATTGTGTAAATATACGCAACAGCCCTCATCTGTGCAAAACATGAGAAAAAAAAGAGCTTATAAATATCATGTAAAAGCTGTATAACAATAAAAATAGTCGATAACAAAGACTCTAAAAGTGAACCACACACAACACATTCCCACATTGAGTCTGCACCACTGTCTTGTAATTGCACTTAAAGTGTAAAGTTTAATTCAGTTTAAAAGGCGACATACGGAGCTGTTTAAATGGGCTGATCTCCTTCAAATACATCCAGCGAACGCAGCAGCACGAGGACTTCATCCCTGAGGTCCCAGACAACCTTCACCAAGCATATATATAAAAAAAAAAAAAATCATATAAACCACACTCGAGAACAACAATAGACTTAAATATTATAAAATATATTTCATAAGGGTTCAGACAGATTTCTCTAAATCTATCTTGTGATAAAGCTCAAAAGGCAGGATCGGTATTAACTGACTGATCCAGGAGTCTGTCTTTTGGGGTAAGTTTGATGCTTTTTCGGTACAAACTGTTCTTTGGCGCTGCCTGCACACAGCTTGGTCCTGGTTTTTAGCTTCTCCTGCTGCCGTATTTGCATATGTGGGTGAGACATTTCTAACCTGTTGCTGCGGTTCTTCCACATGCTGTTATTGTCCAGCATCCGCACCACAGAGGAACCGGTCTGGTCACGTTTTTGGATTTTTAGCATCGGCTCTTGTGACGTCCCTAATAAATGCAGCGCAGACCGATTTCCACGTCGTCTAAAAAAGAATCATGTTTTATCTTGTGTGATGACGCATAACTGTGAGATTCAGAATGATTGCTATCTGACTATAGCCTTAAGTGGCTGAACCTACTGTTGAATTTGTGCCTTTTTCTTTTTTTTTTTGTGCACAACCTTGCAGGCCACATGAAGGCGGATTTCTGAAAAAAACTCATCATCAAACATCCTTTTGAGACTTCTTCAAAGGCAGGAGGTCACCCTGCTCAGTGCATGGTCATCTGCCCACTCTCCTTCAAAATTGTTTCTTCTAAATGTGCTGAATCACAGAAAAAAAAATAAAACATGGCAGATGCTCAGTCTTTCATAGAAACGACTTCTCTTCCAGTTTTACCTTGAGAACTGTGACATTATCGGGATCGCAGCGGCGCCCTCGCTTGAGTTTTCACCTTCAGTCTCAACCGGCCGACGGGACGTTCTTTACATATAATCACCGACGTATTTATTTTTCATCCTCGTTTCAAGGTGCCCACTAAACACACAGGAAGCACACGGTACACTTATGCATGTTTAATGAACAGTCTGCTTCCAGATTCTCCACAGTTTTTTTTTCCTCCTTACTTATCTTTGTGCAAACATGGGGTGTTTCCTTCCTCGGTAAACGGGCCATTAATCATCCCAACAAACTTTTCTCATCCAGTGTGTTCCCTTTGCCCCCTGAATGAATGTCAACATCCGCAGCGTGAGTTTCTGCACGAACGAACGACGAACCGAGCAAAAAACAAACCTACACAAATCAATGTGTATGCAAATGGGGATAAAAATGCAAATGTTTATATGAATATAGTGTTTTTTTTATGATTTGTTTTATTGATTTAAAGGCCGTTAAACACTAACTACTGCCGTCACAATTTAATAACTGGAATAATCGCTGTAGTGATAGAAGTGCATTTTCATATTTAGCCTGCTGGAAGTTGATGCGATCTGTGGAAGTCTGCTCTGAGGAGGGAGAGGTCACACTTACTCTCACTTTATGATGCATTGCAGTTTGCTCCTGGATTTGGCAGAAGCAGTGGGGGGACCAGGCAGTTATGAAGGAGGTGGTGATCGATTGCATTATATTGGACTTATGGAATTACACCGCTGTAATATCCCAGAAGAGGGTGGACCTCAGTTTCTGCAGGTAGAACGTACAGTGAGTCTGCTGCAGGATCTCCTGCTTATGGAGGCAATTGCAGAGGTTGTTTTTTTTTTTTTTTCCTCGATGTGTAACTTTGGACAAGTTCAGCTCCGTGTCTGCTTTCAGCCTTCCTCCTCGTATCGGTGACTCATTTTTCAAAATTACACCTGAAATGCATCATCTGCAAACTGCACATGATGATGACTGAAGGATTTTTAGAATTCCAGTGAGGACAGAGTATTGAAACCATGATAAATTTTACGTCTTAACCGAGTTGGACACCTGAGCTGTGGGACCGTATATATATATCTGATGGATTCTAGTTTGAGTGTGAAAACAGCTCATTACATGACGGAGGAAAAGCTGTGGTGTGATTTAATGTCGCTGTTCTGATAGTTACATCATTACACTGTTATGGCTTTAAATTACAATGTGATTGGATCCACAATAAAGGGAGCAGCGAGATTTATTGCAGAGCTTATTTTGTTTTACGGCTGTATTTCGAATCGCCTTCAAAAAAAATTGACAATCATCAAACGAGACAAACAAGACGTCAGGTCGCATAAAGCAAAATAACCTTCAACGCATTGATTCACCGAGTAATTCCAAATATTTTATATGAGACTTAAAGAAACACTTTAAAAAAAAGTATAATTACATTTTTCCTTTTTTTAAACTTAAAAATAAGAAAATGGCTTCCATGTAGCTCTACACTGTTTCGCCTCTTCTAGTAAGCACTAATCTAAGAATATGCAAACTGAAGACCATGTCCATCAGTACCTTCTGCCGCTTGCCTGCAGCTCAAGCACTCCTGCTCACCTACAACTCTGCTCAAACGACTCTATGATGCACGATTGCAGCTTGTAATATTGGACTAATTGGGAGCCTCACATGTTCAAGCTGGAAACAAATTCTGGGGAAGATAAGGATTAGCAAACTGTACAAGGTCATGTAATGGTTGGCAGCATTATTGATCCTATATTAATGAACTAATAGCTGTTAATGTGAATGGCGTACAGCTAACCCAAACCAACATTTAGAGATCGGTTTCTTTTAAAATTCATGAGCATCTGACTGCCACAGCTTGGGTTGATCACCCAGTTGAGAGCGCTTTAGTAACTCTGTCCTTACAGACTCCTGCGTATCCGATGAATTGAAGCCATTAACTGGAACATGAGTCTCTGTCATGGTGCCCCTTTATGAGCCAAACCTCCACAAAACGCTCTCTACTTGCCAACAACTGCCTTCTCGGGTCACTGCAGAGTCAAACACAACTGAGCTGCAGTCTTGCATCTCATGAAGCAGCACAACCAGGTGCTACAGCTAATCCATTTTCTGACATTGCATTTCCTTCGTTTTCTGCCTTATCGGTTAAAATCATTTTCAAATGGTTAAGTTATTATTGGCAATGCATTGATTTACTCATGATCATTAACATCCCTAGTGAGCAACATCATCGATAAAATGAGCCTTCAGCTTGACGTCAAACAGCCTGTAATGTGTCGCTAATGTAAGAACAAAGCTCACAATTTCTGCTTTTGCACATTTGCAGCTGAAAACAGAAAATCTCAGCTTCTACTTTGATATGAAAAGCCACATCCTGCAAGATTTCTTCAGTTTGTTACATAAAAAACCTTGAATGTCTTAAACGAGGTTTCTGAAACTGTCCTCTCGACGCTGCAGTTAGAAGGTGGAAATGCTCACTTATGGTTTTGAAGGCTAATTGTGCACTTAAAACGTCTTCTAGCAAATAAAAAAAGCACCATTAGGACATATTAACAAGGTTAAAAGCTTGATGTTTATCGGAGGTTGTCTTGACAACAATTTCTTGACGTCTGTTGGACATCGAAGTGGCAGAATGTAGATGAAAACAAGGAGCACGATAAAGGAATGTGACATGCAGCGAGCGTCTCAGGTTGAAATTGAATTTGTGACGTTGCAGTTGCAGGTAGAAGCGACCAGCGTTCCTTTGCTTTTAAAGTTTATCTGTTTGTCCAGATGTGTGCAGCGTAGCCAAGAGCAGCTACTTCCTGTTTAGATGCAATCCAGTAGCGTCATGCCGGCAACAGCTCAAGAGTTTCATGATGCTGGCCTTCGACAGTGCCTCGCTGCAGCAGTAGAGATATGGTGCAGCAGGTAGGAAGTCCCTTCCAGTTCACTAGAGCGCACATTGATGTTTAATAAAAGAAGATTAGAACTTTGCACAATCGTATTTGGCCTTTCTGAAATTCAAGGCTGTAAAATTCCACAGCCTTCAGAACGACCAAACTGTTGCCTCGTTATTCTGAAACGCTCAGTCTTTTATATTTTGTCATATTTTACCTCTCAAACGTCTGCTTTGACAGAATGCTAATGATCAGCTCCGGCAGCGTGCACAAGTGTAACAAGTGTACTTGTTTGTCACATGCAGGTGTTGCCGCTTGAGCGGTCCGGCCTCTCCAAAAGCAGCGGCGTCCGCACTGTACACAGCGAGCACCTTTTTGTGCGGCACTTAAATGTCCTTATCTTTTAATTGGTGTTTTGCCAAAGTTTGCATGTGTTCTGCATAAAATAAACCAGAGCTCGTGGAAATTAAAGCTTTTATCGCAGAAGGTATGTTGATTGTTGTTGCATCCCCTCTTCAAGTGTTAATTATGTCCTCGCTTCAGGCGCGTGGCGCCGCTCGTTGTTGTGCTTCCTGGTGAAAACGGGGGAACTTTGAGCCCGGGAGGCTGGAGGTGATGAAGGCCGGTGACTCGTGGCACAGATGCTGCACCTGCGACAGAGCCGGCCGTGTCAAGTCCAGGGAAGTGCTTGTTAACTGGTTTAAACTGGCTGTATTATGCGCATGTGAGCTCTTTGGGAACCGCAACTGGATGTTTAATTAATCTACAGAGAGATCTTTCACATCCTGCACTTCAAGCCTGCGACTGTCATGTGCTCGAACACACGAGAGACGAGGAAAGCTCAGCCGGGAAAGCAAATATTGGTCACATGCAGTGAAAATTGTCATGAGGGAAAACAAGAATTCTTTTTTTTTGTTGGTTTGATAGGCGTTATTACTCAACACTAAACAAACAGAGTCAAATATGAAATGCACGAGCCATTTAACCAGACTTTCTGCCGACAGTTAAAAATGTAAAATAACAGCCGTAATGATTATTGTCTACAGCTTCAGTACTTAGCACATCGACAGTAAAAGCAGCATGTCAGGGTGTTTTAGTTACGCTAGCTGTGCGCCGCCTGATGTGTACACCGCGCGACGACAAACAGTCAACAACTGGTGGAAGATAATTATCTCGATAAAAATGCCTCCCGTCCCCGTGATTTCCAAACGTCTTCTCGGGAAAATTAGGAAAATGGAGTAGAAGCCTCAGGAGGCTGGCTGTGTTGTCACTGTGCTGATGCAGATTTGGATAAGATCTCTCTCCGGAGCAGCAACGTCTAACCTTTTCCAGCCGCTGAGGAGTTACAGAAAGTAAATTCCTGCCTGTATGTTATATATGGATCCTCGCGGGCCAAACTTCTGCCCGTCCTACAGATGATGAAAACGCTTTTTTGCAAACGTCAGCAGCAGCTGCAGGATAGTGACTGAGCGTTTTTTTTTTTTTTGTGCTGTGCTTCATGCTAGAGCAATATTCCCTCCATTCTGCCTGCCTATTAATACCATCCTGCTACAGCATGTTCTCAAACAGGAAACAGCAGCTTCCACAACAGAGGATCCTCACATAATTCATACGTGTCCCGGTTTTAACCATTTTAATCAAAAATAATTGGAAATCATCTTAAAAAACCTCCTGACTTGTGCGTGATCCCATCGGCTTACCTGTTGAGCCGCCAACCATCCATCGCGGTTGCGGCTCCATCCAGAGCCGTTTGGCGTTCACACAGGAGGTCGTCTCTGCGGCCCAACTCGCCGTTATGATCATATTTTTACAGTGGATTCATAAACTATTCAGATCCCTTCACTATTTGCATGCTTTATTGCTTCGGAGATTTCATTTTAAACGGATAAAAATTGCCACTTTTGCCCATCGATCCGCGCTCAGTAGCCCGCAATGACAAGGTGAAAACATGTTTTGGGAATTTTTTTTTGCAATTATATTAAAAATCAATAACTGAAATATCTCATTTGCAAAACTATTCGGGGGCCTTAATTCGGTTCTTTGCAGAAGCCTCTTTGGCAGTAATTACAGTTTAAAGTCTCTACGAGCTTTGCACATTTAGCTTGGGGCAGTTTTTTTTATTTTTTTATAATTCTTCCTGGCAGCTTCTCTGAAACATTGGAGGGATGTCTGTGTCTGTGAACGGCCATCTGCGGGTCTTCTCGCTCAAGTTCTGGGTTTACATCTGGCCACTTTGCTTCTGGGAACGCTAAAACATTTAGTTTTATAACCTGACATGCAATCTGAATTATTAAGGCTGCACCGATACCGACTCCAGTGTTCGTTATACGGTGGTCATGTACTCCTACCCCGATACGACCGCTTTACGACAACTCTCATTAGCCGAGCAGGTGGGCAGAGGAGGAGCCGTGTCAGCAGTTTGGAAATATTTTAGGATAAGGGAAGATGATTAAAAAAAAGAGAAGAGAAGCAGACTGCAAACTATGTTCTGCCAAAGTGTCAAGAGGAGGAGTGAAAAACAACTGCTTTGATGAACATCTGAAGAGCCGACACATCAGACAATTGCAGCAGTTTGCTAATGCTAGCAACTGGGAAGCAGGAAACACCGGGGAAGGGAGAGGAAATGTCCAGAGACGACCCCCGCTCTGGTAAAAATCACAGAAACACTTAACCGGTACATTGCTCTTGATGACTTTCATCGTCTTTTCACCCGACCCCAGGTTGGAGGCTCCCAGCTGTCAGCACATCACACAAACTGTAAGAAGAAGCACATCAGCGGCCTGTCGCAGGACTTTCTGACTTTTCGGCTTCACCGCTAACATTTGGACGTAGCAGCGTCGCACAAAGCAGTAACCAAGCCATAGCAGCTCATTGTTACACTTAATAAGTAGTTAAAATGGTGCAAAACCCCCAAAATTAAGTGTTGAAAAGTGCAATTGGACACAGATTTGCTTGTTGAAACTATGTCCAATTATTTTAATTTGCCAAATCAAATTCTATGACATTTATTTAAAACTAAATGCATTTTTATAGATAAGAGAAGTTTGCAAAAATGTCCAAAAACATCTTTTGTCTTGCCTATTAACGTAGACTCATGGGCAAAAATGGCAATCTAGTTAGAGCCTATACTGGCAGCATTGAAACTAATCCTCAAATCATTATTTTAGCTGATCTTCTTTACGCATTCACCAATCGGCTGCAGCATTAAAACCACCTGCTTCGGCGTTCGAGGCCCCGTGTGTTCCGTCAAAGCGAATCTGACCCGTTGCAGCTCGGACGCAGGACCTCTGGGGGTCCGCAGCAACGTTTTGGTGGGTGGCGGATGTCAAAGTAATATCCACACAAAAGCCAGGACCAGAGATCTCCCAGCAGAATATTGCATTTCAACGACACAATCAATCACTTCTCCTGTCAGGGCTTTTATTATTGTGACTGATCGGTGGGTGTCAGACTCATATTGAAGAGGAAGAGTGATGGGGTCATCGTTTATTAACTTTACAGCAACTTAGTGCGAAGACACCGCCTGACTCCGCACCACTCTGCTGCATGTGCTGCAGACACTGCTCATGACATGGTTTCTAAATTATTCCCAGCATCTTTTTCTGCATTGTTGTGTAAAAGATAGAAAAAATATATTTGTTCCTGTGATATATCTGTGACAGGAGAGTTGATGTAATTGCCAACTGATAGATCGCACGGACTCGAACTTTTATCCACATTAAAATTGAGTTTACATCCCGATGCTGTGTGCAAAAACAGTGTGTTTCCACCTTTTGCTGCATTCGTCTGTTTGTCTGCCAACTGGAAAACATTCTTGTCCTTCAGTCCCATAGAACTCAGCCGTCTGAAACACAAGAGAAGGCCGTGAACGCGTTCCGGTTTATCCCAACACACTCAGCTTTGCACGTGCACCTGGCGGGAAACGAAACCACCGAGAGAGACAGAAAGGGGGGATGCATTTGTATGTATACAAATGTCAAAATGTCGAGGCATGTAATCCTCTCAAAAGGTGATGAGGTGTTTGGTTAGAGCTTGGCGCAACTCCAGACTCCAACACAAGAAAAGTGCTTACACCAAGTTCTGGAGGTGAACGCTGAGTTGTGATCCCACTTTCCTGTGCTGCACACCCACTCCCCCGTCCCGCTCCCTCTCTCTGGCTTTAAAGGGATTATTTTGGTATCCTTACGTATGGATTTACAGTAGTACTGTACAGCATATCCTGAGTGGCGTGCTCCATTTTATTTCATGTCAGCATACTTTGGAAGTGTGTTTTTCAGGCATGTCTGGGGGCCTGAGGAGGTGTCGCTTTTTTAAAACGGGTCTTATTAAACCGCTGAGTTAAGATCATATATAGTGTTTTATTTTGTGTTGAAAAGGGCAATAAATAAAGGTAGATAACCCAGTTGAATAACAGCTGAGTTAAATAGTAATTAATGTGCTTTTTCTCTGAATTATAATATCGTTGTTCAGCTGCGTTAAGCTTTATTATTCTATTTATTACCCAAGTAGTAGTAGGAAATAATTCTGTCTTCTGCTTTGTTGATTCAGAAAATACATACAGGTGGGTGGGACCATTTGTGTTTTAAATTATTATGTTTATTTATCAAACTACCCTTCCTAATGTTCATATTGTTGGTTTTAAAGAGAACATATATATATATTTGTAAAAGAGATTCAAGTCATTTAGCTTCTGTCACTATGAGTTGTTAAAGATGTTAGTTATTATTTTTATTATTTATTTATTTTCAAACTTGTTTTCTATCATATCATCATACATTGTCAATGCTTTGTCATTTTCCTTAAAATGAATTTTTGTGAATCGTTTCTAATCACACCGTTTGGGTTTTCACCCCACAGTCGCTCTCCTTGTGCAGAAACAGTCCTAATAACACAACAACGCTGCTCTTTATTTGGTATTCTATGTATCCCTCCACTACTTTTTAAAAATTCTGTCCAACGTCTGTCCTCCCACCACTCGTCTGTCTTCTTCTTCCACTTACAGCAGCTGTTGCTAGGCAACAGCTCATGGCTGCATTAGAATATTAATATTTACATAAAAACAATATTCAACAGTCAGTGAATAGGCTATTAGATATAAGTTGCATCATGGAGCATTTCGGGTTGAATTTCAATGCGATGTGCAGACGACGACGTTTCCATCAGCTCAGTAATTGTAATGTGATTACTGAGACCTAAGCGGTAATCCGCTGCCATGTAATCGGATTACATAGTCTATTACTGGGAATGCTCGTCAGACGGGTAATTAATGTGCTAGATTAGAGTTTGCAAGTTTACTGTGTTGCTAATGGAAGTGATTTGCACTCAGAATGAGGTGAAAATACCCATTAATCATAAAATGTATTTTAAAAAATAATAAATTAATTTCAAAAAATAATCAAAAGACGAACACAGTCATACGTGTTCAGTTTTCTCTTGACCATGTGATGCAGCACTCTGTCCTGTCTTGTTAAAATCAAGGTTTTATCTTGTTAACGTGCCCACATGGTGTTTTTTTTTTATGTGCTAGAAGACGTACAATGAGAAAAATCAGCAGTCGACACCATTGTTGAGCATTTCTGGCTTAAAACTGAACCAGGAACAGTTTCACAAACATGATTCAGACTTCTGAGGTTTCATAAACTTAAGGAACCAATCCCGTCAGCTTGTGGTTTTGGGCATAGATATGTATAATAAAGGCCAGATGTCTCGTTCGGGGTGCTGGCCAATGGAATCGCACGGCCACACTGGCGGCCATCTTGGTACGGCGCTCTCGTCACCCATAACACTGTGTTGTCGTGGTGCGTGTACTTTTTAAAGAACCATAACTTGCTCAGTTTTCTACCGATTTTCAAACGGTCTGCTTTGTTATAAACATCACAGGTGTAGTTCTAACACTGCACTGATGGATAATTATGTTACGCTCTCATGGTCGGCAACAATTAGTGTTTTAATTGTTTTGTATTTTATTTGTATTTTTGTAATTTGAATTGTAGCCGCGTTAATAAGAAACCAAACCATTTGTAAATCTGTCAAGATTGCAGCGAGATAAGAGTATTTACGTTTGTGCAGATCACTCACCTTCCTTCATGTACCACAGGTTCCACCAGAGAGCTGCCCCGTGGCAAGATGGCCGACGGGTGATCCGGTTCGAAACGCCGCCTTAAGACATCTGGCCTTTATTAGGCATGTCTATGGTTTTGGGCTTTCTGTGTCAATATTCTTCTTCAGAATTGGTTTCTGGGCTGAAATACTAGAATATTGCAACTTGAAGTTGTGTAGCTCAGGGGTTTACAGTGTTTACGCGATTGTAGGTGAGCTGGTGTGCTGGAGCTGCAGTGAGTAGCGGAGGGTTTGGTGGAGAAAGACGCAGGGCCTTCAAACATCTGCAGGTTATGATTGAAACAGACACGTTCTTAAAATGGGAAATGACAAAGCTTGCTTTTCCACAAATTTCTTATTTAAAATGATTTCAAATATTTTAGAAATAAAGGTTTCGAGGTTATACTTAAACCGTTTTAAGGGATCGTTTCAAAGGAAAAACCCTCCATATGTAATTTAGATACATGGAGATGCTCTTTTCCGGGTTTTAGTGAATGACTGGCGAGAGACTTTAAGTTTAACATCAGTCAGTTAAGTTTTAATACAGTATGTGAAGCCAGATCAAGCTGCCGAGAAAAGCTGATTCAGCCACCGTGCTTTTAACAACCCACAAAGACTGCAGTTTGACTTCCGCTGTGGCTTTACATCATCTTCCTTACTCCAGTGATTCTGTGCTCACCATCCCACCTGCTGTGGCATCGCTGTAGACTGTGAAGAATGCACATCGTAGCGCCGTATTACCACCATCCCACATCCCAACACCGGCTGCCTGTCAGCTTTTCTATCGATTTTTTTTTTTGTTTTTGGATTTTACAGATTCTCTTCAAGTCCAGACAAGGCCGAGCCATTCCTTAAATGTTTTAATTCCTTTAAAAGAATGTGTTCTTGAGATTCCCAGACACGGCCTCCCCCCCGGATGTTTTACATTTCTGGCATAAGTCTTTAAACAAGTGCGAGCTGGCTGTGCTTTTGCCTCCACGAGTCTGGAAGGTTCCTGCCAGAGGAGCTGAAGAACACACTCCTCGAAATCAACCTTCACATTTAGACAACGTTTTTCCCTTGAAGTTTCTGCTGTCTTTTATGAATATTTATTTTTTTAATGTCATCCATGATGACTAACATTAAGGACGTGCACTATAGTGTGCAGCATGAATAATATTATCAATGTTAATTTTAATTAGCAGCAGATAAGCTGCTGCAGCCGGTGGTCACTGCTTCTGTCTCTCTGCAAACCCTGACGTAATGCTGTACAGTCTGGCATTCATCAAGCATGTAAGAGCAGGTTTGCTCATCTGTAATTCATTCTGGCTTTGCCGTCACAACGGCGTAAACGCTGGTATGATCCGGTGGTCGGTGCCGCTAGAATCGTGCTCTCACATTAGAAGTGCCAGAACGAAGCAGCAGCTTGTCATTTGAACGGCTGAACAGTCGGCTAGTCTGTTGCCAGCTCATCAAAGCATGGAAAAGGGCAGAGACTATCGCCGCCGCTGCCAACTGTCTCTGCCAACACAGGTAACCACCTGTTTAGCATACGACACTTCTGGTGCATCTGAGCTCACAGCAGCCGCCGCTGCAGCAGCAGCAGCAGCAGCAGCAGCAGCAGCAGAGCTCCTCCACCGACTGTGTAAAACCACAACCGCGCAGTCCCTAGCATTTGTCCAGCACACGCCCAAGCCTGCAAGTAACAACTGGTAATTAATCAACTGAATTTTTACTCAGTGAAATATTAGGCATCCTCCTAAAGGTCCACAAAAGTGCAACAGAGCACAAAATGATGGATTCTGACCAATCAACACCCCACAACTTCAAAAATATGAAGGTTACACAGATATGAGGAAAGCTGCAAACTCCCACTTAAGAAGCAGGACCTGATATTTAGACTTAAGCACTACCTTCATCAATGCACTAAACATTTCTACAACTGTGCTGCTTGAAACTACACCAGTACCATAAAAACAAAAATACAGGAAGCTGTATCAAAGCAGTAATTTACTGTGTTTTTAGAGTGTTGCACTCGTAACTTACTTAAATTCATAATTATTATATAATAGATTACAGCATTCTGAGGTTTACAGTTTAATACTGTAACAAGACCAATAATATATATATATAGTGTTTCTATTATAATCTGCATTAACTGCAACTGTATTTGTTTTTGCCTATAATTTTTTCTTTTTTTTTTAAATGTATAAATTGCAGATATGTGTGGTTAGTCTTTATGGTGGAGAATTAGGATCTACTTACATCCTTTTGTCATTTAAAAATGCATATAAAGTCACACTCCTGTGGTTTGGGAACATTGTTCAAAGGCAGCAATGTGTGACACATCGTCATCTATTAAGCATATTTCAGCAATGAAGGAAACAATTTAAATTCATGTAAAACAAAAAGAAAAAAAGAAAACAGCCAGACCAGTGCTTCCAGAGCTGTTGTGTGTTTTGTTGTTTTAGTTCATTTCACTCCATTATTTCTTACAGCAGGATGTAAACAGTTATTTTGGTCTCTGGCTCCAATAAATAAATAAGAATTTGTCTGTATTTTGACAGTAATTTATTACAGAGCAGCAAAGCGATGCAGCCACAGATGTATAGACGATGTGATGGGTTTGTATTTATTCTGCTACACAGCCGTCTGATTTGTTCACGCAACTTGTGAGGTCCTGTTCCACTTTGTCCTCCTCTGAATGGGACAATCTTTTCATGTTTAACTCGCTTCCAATTTGTCAGCACCAATTAGCCGGGCCACGTTCCCTCTGCTCGGCTGCAGAACGGACGAGACCAATTTTGATTCCGATACAAGCTTGGAAAAAATAATTGCAATTTGGTGTGCGCAAGTCTTAAATATTAAACAGCGGTCTTTGTTTGTTTTTGTCTGTTTGCAGAGAAGGAAAGCTAGCTGAGGAATGTCAAAAAATAAAGTTCAGAAAAGCCAGCACTGAGACAAGTGTAGCACAACATCTTGAATATAAAATACCAAACGCTGTAATCTTTCCTTCTCTTCTGTTGGAATTCACTTTGTGCTTAACTGCTGCAAAGTCCTAAATAAATAAAATTATGATTTTTTCATCAGATGATGCTCATCTTGTCAGATTTTCCCTGCTAGTGGTTTTTGTTGTAACAACCACGCTGACTTCTACAGATTAAGGAAAACAGATGTCTTCTTCCAACCCAAAGGGCAACGTTGGCTGACATCAGCATGCAGCTTTTAAGCCGTCTCTCTCTCAACCGGAGCTTCTTTCTGGAGCTGCAACACACACATTTTAGATTTTTTCAGCCCACGTGAGTCTAACAGGCATGTTGAGAGTGTATCACTTTCAGGCAGCAGCCACATGCCTCCGCTGCTTCTGCCAGTTTGCTCAAATCAACTTTTGGATCATTTGTTGCCGGTTCGCCTTCGAAAAGGTAGAACTCGGTATCACTGTTTTCCTCCCATTTTTAAAACCGATATGCTCCAGTACTGAGGTCTCCGAGTTGTTTTTCCCTCTATCGCTCTGTACTATTTGTGATAACAGCAAACATTTTCGACTGTAAGAGGAGGAAAAAAAAAAAACTGGTACAACTCCAAAATCTGTGCAGCCTTTAAAGTTGGACTGCTGTTACCTCTAATCTGTTTTTTTTTTGCTCAAGCAGTTTTTCAGCTGTTTGCCTCTGTCAGATATTGCAATAAATTATCCATTAACTACCATATTAATCAAGCCAAATAAAAAAAGCATCTGGTACCTCACACACACACACACACACACACACACACACACACACACAAACAGACAACGCACACATGCAGCGCGAGCATTCAGGCCACATGAATATTTTCTCCATAAAATCATAAGATACTTGGCTCCTTCTCTTATCCAGTCTGCGCAGACAAATGTCTGAAGCTATTTTGGGCATAAAAGCTGCCAAAACTGCGAGAGGCGCCAACTATAGTGAAGGGCAACTATCAGCGCCTGGAAACACAAATTTTTAGGCCTTGGCCCGCATCTGTTTCACATTGACTCTTTGTGATGTTACTGGTGGCAGCCCCAGTTCCATTGTAAGTCTTTCAAGCAGTATTTGTTGAGCATTTGTACTAATTTGTTGTGAGAGGAGGGAAGGGATACAACACGCAACCAAGCTTCCAGGCCGGATCCCAGCCAAGATAACCTTCGCCACAACAATAAAACGGCTTGCCAAATGTTGTGTAGCACCGCCTTGTGACACCAAAACAGCTCTAGGACATGGAGGCCATTAGATCTCTGCGTGTGTCCTGTGTTACCAGACATTACGCTACAGATCCTTGAAGCCCCGTAAGTCACGAGGAGGGGTTCGTTTTCCAGAACATCCCACAGATGCTGGAGAATTTGGAGGCAAAGTCAACACCTTAAACTCAAACTCCTCCAACCATTCCTGAACATTTTTGCGTGATCTTGCTGGAAGAAGAAGTGGCTGCTGTCAGATTAAGATGAAGATTCGTCATTGCACAGAGCACAACAAACTGCAGCTTTTTGCATATCTCGACTTTTTAAGAAGCCAGGGTGAGCCGCACTACAGCGTCCTCGCTTAAGAGCCCAGCAGTGGCCACTTGGCATGAATCCCTGACTACTATTAACCCAGCAGAGAATACCGTTGCAATGAAAGGAAGCCTCCCAGCCCATTCTGCAGTACGTAATGGTTTGACTGTGCCTCACCTTCATTGTGCTATAGGGGGAAAACTACACTCTGGCTTGTTTGTATGTCTTCAAAGCAGTCATAGTCGCCATGGCTGGAAGTAAATGAAGGATAAGGCTTCAGTGGTCTCTCAAAGAGATTAAGTACAGAGCTGTAAATGCATCCTACATCTACTGAGTCAAACTACTGTTGATGGTACGTGTCCACATCGATGTGTCAGCTAAGAACATTACCTGTTCCCTATAATGCGTCCTGCCTCCATGTCTTCCCTAGTTAAATGACATGCACTCACCTGGTCGTCCACATGATGTAAAACTAATTAATCCATCCATTTTTTCTTATCCAGTTGTCTCATCTTGCAAAGGCAGCAGGTGAGCAAGTCGTTCCAGGCGTCCCTCTCCCTAGCAACACTTTCCAGTTCCACGTGGGGGATCCTGAGGTGTTCCTAGGCCAGGTGGGATGTTTAATACCTCCAGGAAGTTCTAGGGTCTTCTTCCAGCTGCCCAGAAAGAACTCCAGAGGAAGGCAGCCAGAGGGCATCCCTATATGCCTAAACCACTTCAACTAGCTACTTTTTGATGCAAAGGCGAAGAGACTCCCCTCCGAGCCTGAACCCAGCCACCCTAATCTCATGTTGGAAGCTCGTAGCCGTGATCTCATTCTTTCGGTCACAACCCAGAGCTCATGATCACAGTTGAGGGTTGGAACAAAGACAGACTGGAAAACTGAGAGCTTCGCCTTCTAGTTCAGCTCCCTCTACACCTCAACGGTCCGGTACAACGCCTGAATTACTGCTGGTGCTGCACCAATCTGCCCGTCTATTGAACACTAATTTTCTTACGAACAAGGTCTTAATCTCCTCCACAACCCAGAGGGAGCAATCCACCAATTTCCAGCAGAGAACCATGGCCTTCAGCTTTGACATGCTGACCGTCATCGCTTCACACTCTGCTGCAAACTGCCCTGTTGCACTGAAGAAGTCAAATGGAGACCTTCCTCACTCCGGCTGCACCTCGACGTCCCGTCTATCACAAAGAACAGTGAAGGCAAAGGTCAACCCTGGCTAGGCACAACACTCACCAGAAGATGTTAGACTTTGTTTGACACAGCAGGCTACTGCCTTCAAGTGCTCCATTGTTGGCTCTTTTGGTGTTGAAGAGGAGTCAGCATGGGCATTGTGACCAGTCTGCAGCAAGCTATCATCGTCAGCATTAAGGCTTTCTGCAGCACAGACCAGCGTTTGCGCTCCGTGAGCATCAATGAGCTTGACACGACCTTGACGCCAGTTCAATGCTCGTCCTTCCTTTGACCACGTTTGATCGATGCTGACCACCGCCTCCTGTGAACACCCCACAAGATCAGCTATTGTAGACATGCTCAGACCCAGTCCTTCAGCCGTCACGACGTTGCCCTCATCAGAGGCGCTCAGATCGTTACTCTCGCCCGTTTTTTCCTTCTTCCAGCACATCAACTTCAAGGACTGACTATTCAATCGCTGCCTAATACATCCCACCCACTGACAGGTGCCATTGTAGCGAGACAATCGATGCCATCACTTCACCTGTCTGTGGTTTTAATGTTGTGGCTGATTGGTGTCATTACATGGTTTGCGACCACACTGAGGAGTGTCCACAGAGAAAGCTGAATTATTCCAGCGCTCCGTCTCATGCATATCTAATGGCACAGACATGTTTGAATCAATCCAGCTGTCTGCTCAGTAATGGCTCGCATTTCACTGGTGCTACAGTATATAAATGTAAACACGACACAAAGCCTATTTTCACCCCGTGAGTCTATCTCGCTGCCTTTTATGGACATGACTATGGTGATGGTGTGTTCGGCTCTGAGCGCTGCTGACTCAATACTGTGCCTTAATGCCTCTTATTTAGACACACACAGAGCACCGGAGCTGCTGCTGCTGCTGCTGTTCTGCTAACATGCTGCTCACACTACGCCGTCTGTGTTGACATGGCTTAAGGCAACTGGGCCACCAGCGCAGTCCACACGTTGCCCTTTCAGAGGATGTTTTTTTTCTCCACCCCGCACCTACCAGTCTGTACCCGCTACCGGTTGGCAACCTCACCTCCTCTCTTTCTGTTCATATATGTAACAGGTGTTATTAGACGCCTGATTATGGACAACAGTGGGAAACCATCTGCTTCACAGTTTGCTGGTGGTCGATTTAACCTGGCCGTCTTGTCTCTTCGTGCCAGACGCTCCCTCAACAGAGCGAAATGGGGACGAAGCAGGCTCAGGTTGCATGTTGTTTTCAGAATCGTGTCTGTTTTAAACACAGTCAAATGCAGTTTAACCTCAATAAAGAAGCAGCAAATAGAGTATAATTTGTATTTTTCCTGATGGACAGTTCTCATGACTGCAATGAGGAATTTATGGAACCTTTAAATTGACATTTAGGCAACACAACTGTCATGATTTCCACCTTTGCAAGGGCCTGTGTGATGGAAATTTTATCTGCTCGGGTCTGTGCAGACTCTGTTCAGCCCGAAATTTGCATGAACCGTTCGCACAGCATGCACCAGAACAGTAAGACGCTTGTTTTGTGCACAGTATGTAGGTCATGATGTATGTACTCTCCTCCACATCCCTGGTCCTATTCTTGTTAAGCATCTGCACTCATTTGCTTTCACTTTTAGACTTTGTTGTCAAGCAAAATACAGAACACAAAACAGAAGCTGCTGTTTTGTTTTTTTTCTGTCAGGAAGGTCAATGTCGTATTTTCTGGAGTAAATTTTATTTTAACGTTTGGGCTGACTAGTTTGTATTTTATATTATATACCTGAAGGGTGTTGGAACACAATAAAACTACACGGTGTAGCTTTGTCGCAAACAAGCCTGCAGATTGGATGGAAGTAGAAACTGGTTTTTGTCACATTTCTCAACGGCCCCCAACCATGTTCAGAATTAACCAGTCGTGAAGGTCTTGCTGCAAAAAAAGTATTCTAATTGCATTCTTTTATGTAAAGAAATGAGTAATTTTCAGTTTCAAAGTTGCTCCCCTCTTCTTCTACTCCATAAATTAATGACTTCTGGTCTTCGTCTGTTATGGGACAATGTGCACATGACATAAGGCGGCTTCCACGAGCAGAGAAATCATGTGCCTTCAGGTGGCAAGGCGGAAAATAATTGATCATTTGTTTAGAGATGTACAGTCCTGCCTCAAAGGATAATAGAGAGCCAGAGTGAAAGTGGAACTTGTGAATTCTCTTCCAGAAGAGAGAAAAATGTAATTAAAAATCGCACGCCATTGTGAGAACGCAATAATACCTACAAATCTGCTCTGTTCAGGAGACACGGCTTACTCCGTTTATCTCAATGGGGGAGACGTGTAGCGACAATTAATATTAACCAGAAGCCCGTGATCTTTGCACCTCGAGCGTCTGAAGCTGCGGAGAATAGAGCAGTCGAGTGGTGAATCTATTTAAAGGGTTAGGAAGGGCGGAAGGTGAAGCTGCTTTACGGACGTCACAGATTGCAGCCGGTGGAGCGACAAAGGTGGCAAGTGCTGAAATCCTTATGACACATTTGTGGTGCGCTGAAAGATGCATAGTAAGACCCTGGGAAACCTTTTTCCTGTTTCATAAATACATGTTGAGGAACTGTGGTTGCTGCGTGCGTGTTGTCAGGCTTTGTGTTAACCACAGTGTTGGTAATAAATGAGCCTGTTGCTTACTAAAGATTTTTTTTTTGTTTACCTGTTTCCTGTGGCAACATGGTTTGCAGTAGCGCAACCTCTTGTGTTGTTCTGATGTATGCTGTTCTTTCTTGTGGGAGCCTTTCATCTGCAGGCTGCTCTGTGCATTGATGCGCGCTGTGCGGTTGTGCATTTACTGTACTTTACAGCCATCTCCAACATCTGAGACTTAACTATCATCTGGCAAGCAGCGGCCCTTTTAATGGAAAAGAAAAAAAAAAGAGAGAGAGAAACTACAAAAGTAAGATCCTTGAATCAAATCACCGTGCTGGCTGTGTTCTCCAGGCTCTTACTTTCTTGTTTCTCGGTATAGTTTTGTAAGTGCGGTGCAGTTTTGTGGCTGATTAGGAAACAAATATGAATATGGCACATAAGAGCAACCAGTAGTTCTTTAGTTTTTTAGACTCCTTCTTATTAGATTGAGCTTAAAAGTATGCTGCAACTTGTTATTTTTTTTGTGCAACATACTGTTTTTGTAAATCCAATATACCAAATGTGCTATCTTTAAAAGAACAAGCCCTCCCACGCTTCTCATAGACACACTTACTCATAATATTTTTTCTTCTGCTAGATGTTATATTTCATATTTGCACATTTCTTATTGTAAAAAAAAAAAGAAACACGTCTGATTGTGTGAATGCTTTGACAGGATTGCTGAATAATTTTGGTGCACACTCTGCGATAAAAGGAATTCTTTTTTTAAATGCTATTCTATGTATTAACAATGCAGCCCCGTCTCACAATAATTACACTCCTATACAGCTGAAGTGCATTTTCTTTTGTGTGTTGAAAGAAATGGAATTGTGTTCTGAACATAAAAAAGAAGATATTTTTCAAACGAGACTTTGGTGCAAACAAGCAGCGTTCTGAATATTTTGTACATTTCTAAACTGTGCAATATCACTTTTTTCTACACATATATCTACTTAAGGAAGAATTGTGCAATATAGATCTAAGCTATAAGAATCCAAGCTATGCCATTGCTCTGTGCAATGTTGTTATTTTTCTCATATTTGATTATGCACACACTGAAGAATCCGCACTTATAGATATTTTTATTTTCTACGTCTCTGCACCGTCCCCTTTGCTGCTGCAGCACTGCAAATTTCCCCACTGTGGGATTAATAAAGGCTGATCTTATCTTATCACAGGAAAGGCTTCCAGTTTAAAAGAGCCATAAAGTCTGGATAAGGAGGCAGGATGGAGGCATAAGTCAGCTGCAGGACTTTCATCCGGGAGACTCCTTTTTTTGCTCCTCGGTTTCTGTTTGATTAAGCTCCAAAAATACGTTTAGGTTTGGAACAATATGCTCACAAAGATAGTTGAGTTTAGGCGTCAAAACTACACGGAAAATATTGTGATTTGCTTTAAAATGCGACTCGTTCACCACACGTGTGAAGCTTCTCCTCCATTCTCTGGGTTTTTAAGGGTGATGTGTTCCACCCTACCTAATATATTGTAGGAAAATAAACAGCAGAGATATATTGATTTGAGACATATCTGTGAACAAGTGTAATCTGGCTAATGTTGCACAGGAACATCATTTTTGGGGAGACGGAGCTAAACAAGCGTACTGAGAAATCTAATTCTAAACCAACACCACTTCAACAGAAAATAAATTATGAAACTGTTTTGCTGCGAGTAAAACACTTTGATCCCCTCCTCATGCAGCATACATACGATAACTTTCTGGAAATTATTAGCGTTTCTGAACTTGATCCGACATCGTTTCCCCGAGCCGGAGTGTTTTCACCTTGATAAATTGATCACTTAGCAAATGAATTAATTATCATTTTGGAAGAGACACTCCAGCATTCGAGACTGACCAGACGAACCAGAAAGCGTCTGAATGGAGCCCTCACATCATTTCGCCGGGCAGCCATCTCATAAGTACTTTGTGAATGAAATGGAGCAATCCCAAAGGTAATTGTGACTGTGAGCCATTTTGTGCTATTTGGGTAGTGAGGATGTCATAATGACAAGCAGTCCTCTTCACTCAATTGTTGTCATTTTTCACACCGGCCGCCATTGTTTCCAGTGGAGATTCGGTTTAATTGATTCAGCTTTAAATACAAAAAAAAAAAAAGATAACTGGAGACTCGTCTTTTTCTGATAATGTTCTGTAAGATTCTGCATTCACCACATTGAGTCAGCTGAGAGAGCTGGAATAGCCTATTGTGCTGTCGGTGAGGAAATTCTCAGATTCGCCCGCATGATTCGAGTGATTCTGTCAAACAGATGGGAGTGATTCAAATTAGATAAAGGACTCCAACTTCCCATGTATAATGCAGAACGAGAGCACTTCCTTTTCCCCTTAAAGAGATCCACTTCCCTCCTCTGACCTCATAAAGTAAGCTACAGTACGTTTCTTCCTCGCACATTCTTCTCGGTTCAGCATTCTGGGAGTTGCTTAGCAATCCGTTTTTTGTTCGAGCCTTTCTCGACACGTGTTCATGTGCAAATGGGACCGCGGCGGCAAAACGGCGACAACATCTCGGTTAATAATACATCCCGTGAAACCTATTGGAAAAAAAGAATTGCAATTTTTATTTGTATTCATGTACAGTATGAACTACAATCTCAGGTATCAATAATTGAACATCATCCTCAGGGAAATTAGTTGGACTCCTTACAAGCACAGTCTCTTGTTGTTGTTGTTGTTGTCGTTGTGTTGTTGTTTTTTTTTTTCTTCTTTTTGTTTTGCTTTTTTGTCTTTTTTTTAACAATTGAAGCACATGTAAAATTATGATCTGAAGATTTTTTTTTTTTTGCATCATGTTTTTGAAAATATTTTTTTTTTGTAGAAATTTTTAACCATGTGATGATTATTCTCTCCAAAAATGAGAGAGAACGTTCCCACATACAGTAACCCCCTCCCCATACATGGACAGTTGGCAGAATAACACACAAGAATTTGATCACCTTGGCTAAGGGTTTTGCACAAAAAAATCAAGCTCACTCTGCTGGTATTTCAAGTCCAACATTCTGCATGTCAGTCTTAATTTCATTCTGGCGTTCGCATTTTTCTCCCCCCCCCACCGCATAATCCATCATCCTGCTAAAGCAAATACCAACACAGAGATATTCCATTCATTCTTAGGAACTCACAACCCTCATTCCCAAATATATATATAAAAAAATCTGAACCTTTTTTTTTTTTTTTTTTTTCACTGTAGCCAGCGTCAACATTGAATCATTAAGCCACCAAAAGCATTGAAAAGGAATTGAGCATTGGAAAAAAAAAAAGGAAACAGTGGAAAAGGGAAAGAATGGTTTACTCATTGACATTACCATTGACGGTACTATTCCCATCATTCATAACGCTCCCTGAAGGGCTGGCGGTGAATAGGTTTCTGTTTCAATTGTTCTTGCTCCATTTACAGCTTCATCTGTCCTCACCAGAGGACCGGTCTTTAAATGCATGTGGTGTTTTTTTTGCTTCCGTCTATGTTTGTTCACCATCCCACTGCTGTTGTAGGAGACAAAAGAATAAATTTAAGCGACCGGCTGATCAGAAGCTTATGATTTTGTGAGTGACAGTGCTTTGTTTTTGCTCATATTTTTAAGCTATGGTAGCAGTCTTCACAGAGATGAAAGTCAATAAGGCGAGTGGAACTGCCGCACAGTTAAAACTGTCCTATTTTTTTTTCTCCCCCCCTGCATTATGAGGAGATTTATTTTAAATAACTCAAACAGACACGCCGCACTGCAAAGTGACATCGCGTGTGGGTCGAATGCCTTCGAAAAAAAAACCCTCCCGTAAATATGCATCCCATAATGCCAGTCTTGTCGGTAATCGGTCGCGTTTTCGCGAGAATCGCCAGTGGGAAATTAAAATATGCTTGTTGCACAGAGACCAAAGCGAAAGCCATATCTACCTTCTTCTTACTTTCTGCACAAGGTCACTGTTTCCATGGCGACAGGCTGATGGCTAGTTTTTGCCTCCTTATTCCTTATCTATTTTTCACTCCTCTCCCTTCATATCTGCAATATCTCTGTTTGAAGACCCCTCATGACTGTTGTGTGTCTGCCTCCCCACCTCCTCCTCCTCCTCCTCCTCTTCCTCCCCCCACCCCCACCCCAGCAGCTCTGCTTCTTCTTCTTCTTCTTCTTCACTTTTCACTCCTACCTTCCTCTTTCCCTAAGCCGCCCCTCTTTGAAAGACTAAATGAAAAAGCAAAGCGCAAACAGACAGGAGAGACAATGTTTTGATAAATGATGCAGCATCAAAGTGTGTGTGCGTGCGCGCGCGTGCGTGTGTGTGTGTTTTCCTCCGACAAAAATGAGACCGAGCAGGGGTCGCTTCAATATCAAAGGCCTCTACCCCCCGTTAGATGTTGGGCACAGGGAGAGTGGAAAAGTCTCATGCTGTTTTCTTATCAGCTTTCCTCTGTTAGTCTGCAAATGAACTGCTGATACAGATTAATGGGCTATAACCCATCTCCCCCTTATTTTGTTGCAGGTTTTCTAGCTGCTTCACTGACTGCGTTAGCCCCGTCTGCGCCAGTCGGACAGGGTCACACTACATTACAAAGCAGCCTCATTTGCCTCTTTATCTGGACTAACAGATGGACTATCAGCGCCTGAGCTCGTGTGACCCTGGGGTGATGGCAAAGGTAACGCAACACTGAGTGGACGTAGATCATTACTGGGTTAACAGGGAGGCTACAGACCGCAGCCTTATGCTCCCCTTCATTTTCCTAAGCAATATTCCTGCCGTCGCGCGGCACATGCCTGGCGGATAAAGCGAGACAAATGAGACACGGCGACGGGGTGAGGAACGTGCCCGAGCTAAGTGACGGGGGAGACAATCAGAGAAGCAGGAGGAAATAAGAGAGCAGAGATGGGGGTAGACGTGGAGGGTTAGAAAGAAAGAAAAAAAGAAGAAGAAGAAGCAGCAGTAAAGGTAAAGTGCAAAGAAAATGTAGGAGGGGAAGTGGGAGCAAGACCTTAATCTTAATTGAAGTGAAGGCTGCATGGCTGTTGTTTCGGAGCCACGGGGGAAATGCACATTTACTCGTGGCAGCTTCGCTCCTCAGGCACGCTGACTTCACTGTGATATCATCCAGAGCTGCGTCATTAAGAGATCTAATTTTGTGTTAAGTGACAGCTAGAATATGATGGTGAGGGGAAATAAGCCAGTTTTCCGTCTCATAAACTTCCCTCCAGATTGGACTCGGTGACCGACCAGCAAATAAATGCTTAGAAATTCCTCCAGTAAAACCGTGCTGTCGTCAGGTAAATGCAAAAGTGTAAAATTAATGGCGTTACATTAATTTTAGCATAAGGCCAAAATGTACACATTGAAAGCTTCCCTTTTCCCGCTTTGAGGAAACCATTCTTTCCCTTGTGCAGTATTACACAGAGAGAGAGAGAGAGAGAGAGAGAGAAATAAAATGAGCTAAAAAGCTATCACAAATTTGTTTTTCTTCATTTAGCCACTAGACATATTTTTAATAAATAATCTTTGTTTTTGTAAAGACACTTTTTAAAGTATCGTATGTCGTCCCTTTGCCAAATGCTGATTAATTGCCATAGTCGACATCGACTCTGTCAAGTCAACGGCGTCTGATTTATCTTTTATCTTCACGTTTTGGTCCATTGTACTCCAAGTGTGAAACTGCTGATACTGGATATTTAGTCAAACTTAAGATCAGATTTGGGTCTCTTGTACGTTGTCTTTTGAGCAGGCTTGAATCAGTAAAGGTTCCTGTGTGGCTGAGCTGTGTATGGTACTGAGCATGGGAGGGTGGTGGTAAGTGCTCTTGTAGGTGTTGTAGTGGTTGTAGTGCTCCAGAGGGGGCAGCGATAGGTGTCTCTCCATGGCGGCGACGCCCGCCAGCTCTTCTTCAACCGTAATCACCTCCATGGACGAGGCGGGGCCGTCGGGATCCTGCTGGTTGTGCTGCTTCCTCATCTTGTAGAAAATAACCAGCAGGACGGCGGCCATGAGCGTGATGGCCACGAAGCAGCCGATGATGATCTTGGTGGTTTTCATCACCTCGTCCAGGCCGTTGGGGGATCCTTCGCCGTCCACCTCCAGAACCGGAATGGTGTAAGTCCGCTCTGTGGTCCTCGTTGAAACGGGAGTGCCTTTTGTCGTCGACGATGACACCCAGCCGAAAGGTGGAAGCGGCGTTTGGTTGTCGTCCCCCGGGGTCTCGATGGTCTCCACGGTGACTGTGGTGAAATAGGTCACCCCGCTGTTTTCCACGGAGGTGACGTTGAGCACCGCGGAGGCAGAAATGTTGCCCGCCGTGTTGCTAACCATGCAGGTGTAAGTCCCGGTGTCCTGCATTGTGACGCTGGTAAAGTTCAGTGTCCCGTCATTGAGCACAGACAAACGCACCTTGTAAGCCCCGTGTGTCACCAGCGAGCCGTTTGGTGTGAGCCAGCTGATGGAGGTCAGCGAGCTGGTGCGACACTTAAGCTCCGCCCCCATGCCTTCCGTCACGTTTAAGTCACTGGGCGGCTCCACAATTACAGGAACGTCGCACTGGAAGTAGCTGTGGTCCAGTTCTCCAATGTAGCGACCTTTAAAGACTGCGGGAGTATGGCAACGTGCACAGCAGCTGGTGTTGGCGGGTACTGTTTCCTTCAGCCACCAGCTGAGCCACAGAATATCACAGTTGCAGTTCCAGGGGTTGTGGTGCAGGTGGACTCGCTCCAGGCGATGCAACGGCGTGAAGAGGTCATGCGGTAGAAAGGTAAGGTTGTTGTGAGCCAGGTTGAGCTCCACCAGCGACTGAAGGTCGTCGAAGGAATTCCTCTCGATGGTTTGGATTTGGGCATGCATCATCCACAGCTTCTGCAGGTTCGCTAACCCCGTAAATGAGCTGGGCTTGACAATGGCGAGCTGGTTGCCTGACATTTCTAGCTCTTCAAGCCTGATCAAAGGTAAGATGTTGGGGATCTCCTTGAGGTTGCACATTCCCAGGTTCAGGTAGCGCAGGTTGCTCAAGTCCTTGAAAGCTCCGTCAGAAATGTAGGAGAGACGCTTGAGCTCACCTAGATCCAGCCTTCGAAGCGAGGGGACCCGGTTGAAGGCATAAGATGGTATACTTTCGATGGGGTTGTTCCGTAGCCACAACTCCTTCAGCTTGGACAAGTACTCAAATGCTCCATTGGGGATTGTCGTGAGCCGATTATCAAAGAGCTCCAACGTGTTGAGACTGGCCAGCCCATTGAAGGCGCCAATTTCGATGCTGCGGATGTGATTCTTGCTCAGTTGCAGGATCTCCAGATGGCGCAGGTGCTTGAAACTGTCCACCTTGATGACCTGAATGAGGTTATCCTGGAGGTTCAGGTAGCGAGTGTTGGTGGAAATGCCATCGGGGACGTCTCGTAGGCTGCGGCGGGTGCATATGACTTTGCTGAACTGGTTACTGCATGAGCAGACGGAGGGGCAGGTCTGAGCGCGAACCAGCCCAGCCACCACCAGGATCTGAAGGGCCAAAAGCAGCACAAAGAGGGGGTTGGACAGCGCCCCCTTCAGCCTACGACCTCTCATTGTCTGGCGCTGGAGGGAGGAGATCATTGTGTTCAGCATTCATAGTTCATCTGCTGTTTGTGTTCTCTGCAAACAAGAAGACAAAGAGAGAGAAAAGTATTTAGTGACCAAATAAAGTAGCAAAGAGATCATTTCCTATGTTGTTGTTGTGACTTATAGGTTTCAAACTAAATCATTCTTAGTGCTGATTAGTCAATAGAAAATTTCACTTTCATGCTTCTGAAATATTGCTTCTCGTGTGTGTTTTACATGATTGTAAATTGAATGTCTTTGGGATTTGGACTGTCGATCAGCTAAAACAAACAATCCGAAGATGCAACTCAAAGCTCGGGGAAATCATAAAGGGCAATTTCTTTTGACACATTAGATCTAACGACTCATCAAAAATTTATCAACAGATTATTTTATAATGAATTATGCAATGCATTTATACAGCGCGACGTGCATGAAATGATAAAAGAGCGAGCGCGAGATGAATTGAAAGCTAAAATTAATTGTCAATATTGCCCATTTGTGTGATATGAAAAGGCTTCTTTTTGTCAGCTCACTAAACCTGGATTGTCCCAGATTTCCAGACTTCACAGAAGGTGATGCATCTACACAGGAGACCGAAAATGAAAAACGAGAACTTAGCATCTGCCTCCCATTGGAGCCGGACCTGAGAATTACTCGTAAGCCCCCTTCAGTCATTAGCCTGGAATTATTTAATACACAAAAGCCTTAGTCATGAAAGTTTCAAAAGATATAGTGCATTACGTTGGAGTTATACTTGGACCCCTTTTTTCTTCAGGGCAAAACATGTCACTAACACTCGAGCATTACGCTGAATTGGGCCCGGCGCTTTTACAAACAAAGACTGTCAGATTGCAAATGAGACATTTGCACAGATTTGCTTTAAACAATGCAAAAAGCAGTGCAACCTGTGAAATGTATGCACTGGGAGACAAAAAAGTCCAGCTATTCTTGGCTGAAGTTGTATTTTGGCTTATGTTCTGATCTAAAACACAACAAAGGATTACCAAAGTCACTCTTGAGTGTTTTCCAATGCCAACAAAATGAGGCTAATTTTCTTTTTCTTTCTACTATCTCCACTTTTTTTTTTTCTTTCTACTAATGTTAGCTACAGTGTGTCAATTGCCTTTGAAATATTTTACAAGATTAATTTCCGGAGGTCTCACAAACAACATTTTGTAGTCATTCACGATTAATGCTTTTTTATTCAAAGCAATATTGCGGTGCTGTTTACTTTTCATTGCGATCCAATTTATCATCACACCAATATCTCTGACAAATAACTCAATTCAAGAGTGCGCAGAGGTCTGATATTGTCCTTGCATAACTATTGTGGATTTTATTATCTCCCGAATCAAGTGACTAACAAGAAACTCGTTACTCCGCTATCTTAGATTGGATTAAATTAGATTAGATTAGTCCATTCAGCCGACATGTCTAGGAATATGCCTGAGTATGCTGGAGATAAAAATAGCAGGGATTCATACACATACAGTACAGCTTGTGCCTTCCACTTCCACACTGCAGTGTTGATGTGCTGCTATCAACTCTCACTTTTATTTTTTTCCCCTTCCTTCCTCCAGCCCCCCCAAAGACGGTAACCTACAAATAAATCAATGCATGCAGTATGACAAACACATCATATATGTGATGAAAGTGTGACAGCGTTGTGTCATGCTGTGCTCGTAAGTGCCACAGACGCCATTCTTCAGTGCAGTTAATGCCTTTGCCGGGAGCAAAGCAGTCTTGCCTATTGCAAAAAGCATTAACCTTGCTTACTAGGTGCTTAGATTTAAGTATTCTCCTTTTCTCTTTGCAGCTCTTACAACCGGAGTTATCCGCTAATCATCTCTTTCTGTCAACCCACGAGCAAGGAGAAACAAGTATATTATGACAGGTGTTTTCTAAACTGTGAGAATTGTTAACTGAGGTGGAAATGTTCTCCGGTGAGGATGAGTGGCTGACTTAATCAGTAGAAATGAGTCTACATGTGGTCTGGTTTTTGCACCAGCCAGCCTGCCTGCCACGGCGGCGGCGGCGGCGATGTAGCGGAGGCTGTGGAGAGACGAGCCTCTGCTGGGGAATCAGATCGAATAAGGCCTCCCACTGGCAGGAGCTCATTTTGTCTTGCTGGAATTACAACAACCCTGCACTGCCACCTAAGAGAAGAAAATGTCAGACACGGCAAACACACCGATAGTGATTATCTGCTGTCAATAAAGCATATCAGTTCGCAATTACACTCCGACGCTAAAAGAAACGAGCACTTCTGGAGTAATTCTAGCTCTTGGCCACATACCTTCTTCACGAAGCGTTCGATCTGAATACATTTTAGCGGCACACAATGCCTCATTACATAAAGGGATGGCACGTATATTTGCAGGATAAAACATGTGCTTCAAACAACCTTCCTGTCTTTGTTGGTGCAACACTGGGTGGATTAATTTCATCCCGGCACGCTCGACGTGTATTCAGAGTCACTGAAAGCAGTAGCTGCTTACATCTAAAATCCTGCCAGCGACATAAAAACACACCCACCCTTTACTTTTTCTGCTTCTGCACCAGCAGCCACTGGCGTTATGTCTGACAATGCTGCGAATTTTCAAATTCATTCCTCATGATGAGTTTGTTGGGAAAAGATAACGCATGCACACAGCAGGAGCAGCAGCACTGTATTAGCGGTAGCATTTAGGTTAGATTCAAATTACATCATCACATGATTACAATTAGCTTCAATTAGCAAAATGTGTTCGTTTAGACGTCCTCAAAGCACAAAGATAAGAAACAGTTTTGTACTCTCATGGCACGAACATGAGAAGAAATGTGTCAAAACCGCTCGACACAAATCAAACCGAGGAAGACGATAAATGTTTGAGGAAGAAACGTAACAAGAAACGTTGAATTATGAAGCGACTTGCTTTGCCGTCACATTTTGTTGTTTGTCAGTAGCTCGCTGGTGAGACGTTTCCTCCCCTCAGAGTTCTAAAGGGGAATCTGGATTGTTTTGTGTACAATAGGATTATTCCAATCAAGTGAGAAAAAAAAAAAAAAGTCAGTAAACATCTGAAATCCAGTAAACGACTCAGAAGTCACATGTTCGGCATCTAGGTGCTAATCTCATGTTTGTCACAAGATTAGAACCCTGATTCTGTCACAGTTAACACCTGATGTCATTAGCGCTCTGCGGGGAGCACAAATCCTTTTCACCTCCTACGTCACATGCACTTCAGCCCAAAAACATTCATACGCGTGCCAAAATTTGGATTTACGGTGAAGGTGGCATAGACAGAAACACATGTAGTTAGAAATATGTGAGAAATTGTAGATATATCTACATTTTGGCTAAAAATGCAATGTCCAAAATTGGAAAACTAATCGATTGGAAAGCCTTAATTTGCTCCCACGGCAATCAAAGGCTTCTTAAGACTGCTAACGAGCTTTTTTTGCACATGCCCAGTGGGGTTTAGTTCCACTCCTCTTTTGCAACAACCTCCAGGTGTTGGAGGTTGGACGGCTTCCTTGTCATCACTCTTCTCTTCAGTTCCCGTCACAGATTCTCGATGGCATGCAGGTCTGGACTTCAAAACGCTGACATTGTTCTCTTTTAACCGTGTCTTCGCCACTTTGGCTCCGCGTTTTGGAATCTTTGTTATATTGGAAGGTGCAATGCAGCCGAAGGCCAAGTTTTTCTGCAGAGCGCCTCATGTTTTCCTCCAGAATCTCAATGTAGTCCTCTCTTCTCATGATGCCATTGACTTTGACAAGGTTTCCAGGCCCGTCGGCGAAAAAAACACCCCCAAAGCATGATACACTCCCACCACCGTGCTTGACCAGGGGGATGGTGTTCTCCGGGTTGAGTGCTTCTCCTTTCTTTCTCCACATGAAAACCACATCCCCGTGTCCAAGCAACTCCACTTTTGTCTCATATATCCACAGAATTGAAGACTGCTGTCTGCCCGAGTGTCTGCCTCAGATTCATCAGGACAGCTTTGGTGCTGGTCCTCGGATTCTTCTTTTCCTTTTGTACCGGCATTCTTGCCAGCACAGAGGTGACTTTTAGTGTCCTACCACGCCCACTGATATTTCTCACCGTGTGGAACTCGGTGCACTTTTTACTATGATTTGCACTGTGGCAGCTGGCACTTGAAAACACCTGAAAATTGCTTTATAGCCTTTTCCAGGCTTGTGCAGCTCTCGCTCAGCGATGGACTCTAACAGCATCTCACTGAGCGCTTTAGTTTTAGCCGTGACTTGCGCTGGACTTTTGACTGACTAGAGAACTGCTGCATCAGCTGCTCCTAGTTTATAATGGTTAGAATGCTTGCATTTTACCTTTTCTTCAAAAACTGTGCAATAATTTTAGATATGCTTTTGAAAAATGTGCAAAGGAGGGGAAAAAACCCAGAAAAATAAAAAATAGTAGAAATTTATAATCATCTTTTGTCACTTGTTTAAACCATTTTCAATTAAAAACATCACTGTGAATAAAAACATGGCAGAGGAATGAATAATTTTAGTATATTGCCATATTCCTTCATGAGATATATGATCAATTATAAAAAAAATAAAGTCACTGGAAAGAAGATATTCTTAGATTTACTTTATTTAATCAGTTACTTGCTGCAGTGTTTTGTGGAGAGAAAGCACCTAAACAAAGGCGATGCAGATGGAGTCACGTCGTCTATTAGACCAACGCTGATCGGCCATTTGCTGCCGATCCAGCGAGTACGAAATTGAAAGAATGAGTAAAATGTGAAGTGTTATGAAAACTGGCAAGTCTCATCATGACGAAGAAAGAAGCCCGTGGCCACTACGAGGGCTGTCTGACGAACTGAATATCAACCCGCTAATTCATTCAACACATTACCGATTCATTGCATTTGCATACGTTTGTTGCTTGTCTTGTTTTTAACCTCGTTTGTGCTGATGTTGTAACCTCGCGGGCCATCTGGGTTTACAAGACCTGGGCGCAGACGGCGCTCCTCTGAGGTACAGATGGATAGCAGGTCTGCTGTATCAGTGTTGATCTAAATCTGCAAATAAATACACAAGAACCGAAGCCATGTAGTGTCAGCATGTTAAACAGGGACAATCTGTAGTTTGCTTAGTTTCAACTCATTCCAATGAATAAAATCTGCGACACTGAGAGCTTCTGAAGACACCGATCCTCATGATTCACACACAAACTCTCCTTTTTTTGACTCAAGCAGGAGATTGTCGCTGATTTGTTGTGTATAATTTTTGTTTGTATAGAATTTAATTCATCATCATTTAGTTTTTTTTTTTTTATGGAAAGTAAATTTCAACCATAAACACTGAGCATTTCCAACTTAATTACTTGGAGAAAAACTAAATGAAGCATAATCAATTAGCTGATTAGTTTTCTGCTAAACGGATTGTGGTTATTTTGCCAAATCGATTTTTCGTTTCGGTCATTTTTGAAAAGTCAGAATGCTAAATATTCCCTCAAAAGTCCTACATCATAGTGAAATAAATATCTTTGGACTTCGGGTGGAGATTTTTTTTCACTTTTTATACATTTTATAGCCAAAATCATCAAATGAATGATCAGGAAAATAACTGTCAGCTTAACTAACCGTGAAATATTTGCAAATAGTCGCCTTGTAATGAAGTAAAAGTTTGTTTTTTTTTAAATCATGCATTTAAGAAAATGATGGTGCATGAATAGACGGTTGCTTGATGGTGATGGAAGGATCGATATGGTTAGAATAAAGATTATAATGAAGGAATACAGAAACTATAACACTTAGTTCCATAATACACAAGCGTAGCGTCGCTATACGGTCCCACTGTTGTTCAAAATCCTGCAGCTTTACGTCTCGAGCGTTGTTGTGCTGCTGTTAACATTAGTGGCCTACGTGTGTGCAAACATCCCGGCAATAATTACCGGTTTTCTTAAGTTGGCAATCTGATGTTGTGACTGTGTTTCGGTTTGTTAATGCGAAGACTAGACTAGGATTTTTCCTCTCTTGCTGTGTTTGCTTGTTTCAGTGAGTCCCAGTGGGTATGTGGTGGTGGTGGGGGATGGGGTGGTGGTGGTGGTGGTGGCTTTAAAATCTGCCACCGAGGGCCATCTTAACTAGCGGCCATCACTGACATGCAGACTGGAAGTGCTTCACTCTCCAGTTCTGCTCCACCTGAAAAAAAAAAAAAGAAAAAGGCAATTCCCCTCCTCCATCTTGGCCTCAGTACTCTGAGTGCTGGTGTTAAGGAAATAAATCTACAGTAGGAGGCTGCTGGGTGCTGCTGACTTATCAGCCATACTCTATTCTTTTAACAGGAATGGAAATGATGGCCCTTTTGTTGACCGGAGAAGTCTCAGAACAGCAAAAAATGAAGTGTATTTTCTTGAACATTTTTCATTCTCTCGAGATGCTGTTATCCAACACTTCTTTTTTTTTTTTATCTAGCGCTGGCTTGCTTGCTTGCTGCAGCCATTTTTAAAGTGTGTCTATGCCTGGAACTAGGTTAAGGTTTTTAGACTACTGGCCTTATTGCAGCTGTCATGTGCACGGGTTTGCAGCAGTTGTGGTATCGTCACTTGTGTGATTTTCTTCACCAGTTCGAGTCTGTGCAGAGATATATATATATATTTTTTGCCTTTTGCCTTCATCGTCTGGCTCGGTTTGGGTCAGTTGTTGAAAAATGCTTTGACAGAAAGGACTTTTCGTTCTTGACACGCTCAGCGAGTGTTTTGCCAAAGCAGTGAGTCTTTGCTGTCTCCTCTGTGAGAATAATTACAGGCCACTGCTGCAACACACTGAAGTCCAGGTCACAATAAAAAAAAAGGAACGATGCAAATCACGTTTCGCATGTGGAATGTGACTTGTAATTAGCAGAACGTCCGCAGAGGAACGAAGGAATCAGCATTTAATCTCTGCGTTAAACCGGACGTAAATCATTTCTGCGCAACTGACAGCAGCCACCGCATATTTATTCCTCAAGGTGATGAAAGTAACGTGAGCTTCCCGATAGACCTGCTGAAGTCACAATATTTCATTTTTAGTAGATACATCCTGATTGCATGGGAGATACAACCGTGTGACACGTCCTATAGCGCCTTGTTGAAAGACGATTTATAGTCACCGAGTCGGCGTTGAATGAAAAAAATAAAACAAAAAAACCCCAACAACATACTAGTCCTGGGTTATAGTACGTATTTTCTCTCATCTGCGCAGAGATAAAGTGCTTCATGAATGAATGACTGCCAAGGGCATTTGTGGAAAGGTGGAGTGGCTCAGTATAGCCATAGGGCACAGGATGCTATGACAACTGCAGGAACACTCCAGATTCATTCAAACCCAGCGCTTCCACATAAGCTCCATGTACTCCCTTTTATTTATCTTAAAGTTGCATCGACTGATTTTGACCTCGAAGAAGGCAAATAGACAAACAAACAAATACATTCACTCAACCTTACGGTGAATATGCAAACCACACGACACAAAGCTGGGCTTGAAAAGACGTTGCTGCACGACTTGGAGCAAATTCGTAGTGTTACACATATCACAGTCAGTTTATTTGTTATTAATACGGATTCTCGGAGATGTTGAGCTTCAGGGTGAACTTGGGGTTTATGCTTAAAGCCCCAAATAGGTGCAGGAGCAGGACTACAGAGGAATTAACATTAAAACCACCTGCCTATGACTGGACAGGGCTTTCTTGTGCCACCAAAACCAGAACCTTTACGAGGGTCTCATGGTGTCTTGGCAGCAGATCCTTTGGGTCCTGCAGGTTGGCTCT
>NW_007578788.1:175271-185383 GCF_000690725.1 Stegastes partitus
CAACACCAGTGACCAAGAGTTTTACGTGTTTTACTGAATAACGTACGAAAAAAGTCGGACAAATGTGAAATGGTCAGGCACAAATTGGCGTGAATGACCCAGGTACAGAGGTAGCATCCACATAAATGTCAGAGCCCAAGGTTTTCCAGCAGAACTTGCATCAGTGTCGGTGATTTTAAAGTTGATCGATACGTAGGAAACCCATCCGACCACTTTCAGGACCCACTTATCCAGCGCAGGCTCACGAGAAACCGCATTGACAATGTGTTCCTGAATTTAGGTGAAAGGGAGCCTGTAACCAGTGAAACAGACTAGAAACGAGAACAGACAATAATCCGGGACTCTTCATCATGAGATGAAGAGGTGGCGCCGCTGACCCTCTGACCCCATCGTAACCTCCGCCATCCCCTCAGGGCAGCAGCGCTCCCAGATGGCGCGATCACATTATTGAAAATCATCATCTATTTAGATGACCACGCTCATTTTCTCCAGTCTGTGATGGAAGAGATTAAATTAAAAGAAAGGCAAAATTGAGAGCAATCAAAGTGCCATCTGGAATTATAGTTGGACAGACAATCGCTGCGAGCACAAAAACCTATAGACACATTTTAATTTGCCATCAGGCAATAAGCTACGACATTACGCGCGAAGACAGAACAAAAGACATTATTTTTAATCAATCTCTTGTTTCTGATGAGGACTGTGATATAATTATCAGCCGGTTTGCCCCATAGGCGGCTGATGTATGAGCCCCGGCCTGCGTCTGCACCATTACCACAGCTTTTCTCCATATTTATTAAACGACCGTGAAAGCGCCATGATGTATATTTCTGATATAGCAGAAGATGAAACTCTAAGAGGTAAACGGTCATACAAAAAACTCTTTAGGACGTCTCAATGAGGCCTGATTAAATAAAGTTTATAAAACCTTAAGAGGGTTTGTGAAGCATTAAACCACAACTTTAAACAGACAGAAGACGAGGTTAGCTGGTGCATTGCAACGATGCCAACAAACCTCCAAACCTCATCTTTATATTAGTATGTGCAGCGTTTCTCTGTGACAGGTTTTCATATTTGCAGTAGCTCTTGTGTGTCAAACAGCATCACATTATAGAACACAGAGTTCTTGTACGTTATTCCACGTGCCTTATTTTCCGGTTTAGTAGAGGCGGGTTGTTATCTTGTGCCAATACTGGAAAGAGGGAGAGCGGGAGGCTAAAGAGACACCTTTCAAGTGATAATTCAATTCCTATTCACATATTACCTTATGCTGCCTCCATTATGATAATTGCATGGGCTAAATAATCTGCAAAGACCTCCATGTTCAAATGCACTCTGCCAAGGCTCTGGCTGGTCTCCGCAAAGGGATTAAGACAGGATGCCCTGGGTGGCAGACTGACTGAATGCGAGGGCGCTCTTAGTATTCGTGTCACTTGTCGAGCCCACCAATCTGCTCCCATGACTGCACTTGTAAAAAGAGATCTGCAGGATCGGCCGACTGTAGGTGGAAGGGCATCACAGCAGAGTCGAGGCCCGATTGAGCTAAATGAAAGCGCGGCACGGTGCAGCATGTTAGCATGACTCAGGCGGCGGTGACAGTCGTGGTAAATGGCTGCACGCGTACGGACTCGCGCTTCCCCCCTCGCCGCCAAGCACACATCCCCCCCTCCACATGTGGCGCATGAAAGCAGGTAGCAGTGTGTGTTAGGTGGACGCGAACAGCCGGCAGCAGGGGCTGAGTAATGAGCTGCACCGCTCCCATAAGCCGCCTTCGTACAGCAGTTAGACAGATCACCGTTTTAGCAGAGGATTTGTGTGATTGGTGAAGTAGGTGAACATGCAGCCGAGGACCGAGCGACGCCCGACTGCTGGCGAAAGAATTCAGAGTGAACTTTTGACACTCGTTTCATTTGAATTATTAAATATTTACTTGCACAGAACGGCTATGCCCTTGTTACATTTTATGCTTCATCAATGGCTCTTTCCAAATATGTTAATAACTGAGCGAATGTGATTTCTTCCAGGTTCATAAGCTGCACAGAGTCGGCCAGGGAATTGGGTTTTAATGATATAACACTGTAAGTTTCACATTTTCATGGCCAGAGTTTAAAAAAATGACTTGTCAGAATCTCTGAGATTTCTGCGTCTCTGTGGCGTATCGGCGGTGCAGCCGTGTTCTATGGTAATGCCTCCAAACGGCCAGAACGCCGGCGTTCATTGTCGGCATTGAGAGAGACAACAGTGCTGCATTAAAAATGACACAATAGCAATGAAGCTTCAATGGCCAGTGTTGGCAGGTTGCCACTCCCTCCAAAATGCAGAGTGCTAAAAGGGATTAGTTCACTGAAGTGTCCTCTGTTCAGTCACAGCTACTTGCCAATGAATTCCGGCCATTCTAGTTTGCAAATTGATTGAATAGCAGAAGTCGCAGGCAGTTCTCTCTGGAGCTTTTGTGTTCACATTGGGGTGACAGGATACTGACAACAGATGACACCATACGTAGCGCAGCCTTTTGTTCTTTTGTTTAAGATTTGCTGCCCACCAGTGTGCTACTGTCTCTCGTTGGAAATCCTTTCTCTGGATCGTGCCCCCGATGTCTGTCGGCGCGTGAGAAGCCGTTCACACGTCGCTAACAAGTGCAATGCCAAGATCGTCATGCCGTTGCGTATCTCCGCGCTGACGCACGCTTGGTGTGAAGCTTGCTTCCCAAACATCTAGAAAGCGAGCGCAATTTCTGAAACACAGATTGCGGTACGTGTTTGAGCCGTAAGAATATTTAGATTTCATTCACGCTGTGAATTTTTAATGGCATAAACATTGCAAACCGGCAGGCGAGGGTTAATTTTTGAAACAGCTTTGGCTTAGTGTTGAAGAAAACATTAATAATACAAATGGCGTCCACTCACATGCCCCAAAACATGCCAAATCGATGCTGCACATCCAAACAGATACAGCAAGCCTCCCTATATGCTCCCTGTCCAGATTTTTATTTGTATTTTTTGTTAAAAATTTACATTTTAAGCCATTTTTGCCAAACAACTCTTCAGAAGCTTCAGCTGGTGGAAACATCTCGCTGAAGTTTGTCTTGACCAAGTGTCACAGCAAACAAAACGATATGAACCGTTAATTCGTCATAGATAAACAGAAGGAATCACAGAAGCTGCACACCGCTCCCGACTATAAGCATTAAAAGGTAATGCTGCGCTGCGCCTCTTTCAAAATTTAAGAGCGACGAATCGATCTGCACGCATGAGGCCGATCTCAGGAGCTCACAATTATGTTTGCGGTCTTATAAAAATGCCCGAGATTAAAGCTGCGAGGCTCCTATAGAGTTAATCGGCTTCACCACATGAAAAAAAAAGAAAAGCGCACAGCATCCAATCATGTATAGAGCACACGCTGTGCACCTGTAAGTAGTAAATGGTGCACTAAAAAAAACCTCAAATGCAGGAAAAAAAAAAAAAGCAATTTTACAGCTGAAACTTTGCACACTTGGATCTTAACATAATATTTGTATGTGTGCAGTATTACAGTATTGTGTGTGATATTACTTGTTGCAGTATATTTGCCAGCATTCTTCTTCTTTATTTTTTATTTTTTACATTTTTATTCTCGCCTTATTTCACTTATTTTATATTAGCATTGCATCCTACTTCTATCTTTTTATTTTGCACTTTATGAGCACTGCATTTCTTGTGTCACATCATTTTGGGTTGTTTTTTTTTTGTGCCACAAGAATTTCCTTCAGGATTAATAAAGTTTTATCTTATCTCACTTTGTGAAACAGCACGAGGAGTTTCAACCTTCGGTAACTTTGACAACACAAATAGACATTCATCAAGCTAATGACAAAGATTGGACTAAAAAAAAAAATTACCGACTTTTGCTCATTTATCTCGACTTCACAGATGCGCGCCGCCACAGCGACGAAATGACAAACAGATACAGTAGGCGCCTGCGTTTCTTGGTGAAAGATTAAACGAAGGCTGAACCTGCCTTTTCCCCGAATCGCTTAATTAATTAATAGCGATGCGTCGCTTCTATCGATCCCCACAGTGAAACTCTGCTTTGCTTCCTCCAGGGAGGTCGGAGGTCGGGGTCGCCGAGCTGCAGGCGAGTCTCCGGGGAATCGCCGACTTGCTCAAGGGCGGGACAAGAGCGCCGGCTGCATGACAAGCACTTAACTGCACGGGATCGGAAATCTCTTCTGACGAGATTCCCAACACAGGACAAGAAGTGGAGGTGAGATTCTTTTTTTTTATTTGAAGTGAATATTAGCGGAGCGCTATGAGGCCGTCCTACTTCTAAGGCAATCTATTCAGCTCTATATAGAACAAAAAGAACAATGGGTACTCCTCAACTACTTCTCTTAAAGTATATGCCTGCCACGTCGTCTCGTGCAGGTACCTGCTGGCACCGGGGCTAATTAGCATCACAAGAAATGCAGAAGTCGACTCTGAACAAAGTCCCGCGTCGTCGCCCATGTGTTGCCATAAAACTGTGGAAATTGCGGGCCACTACATTTCCTTTCATACAGCAACTAGTCCTTCCCACTGCAACGATTTACAGCTTGGAAATTAAATTCCCTTCGACCAGATTACTATAATTATCTACCTCACAATGAAGGGTGAGCGGAGGATTAAGGTCTGTTTAAAAATAACCACCATCAAATATATTTGGACTCAATAAATGAAAGCTGAAGAGCAGACATTTTCTCAGTGGAGCGATTTGGATGATTTTTTTTTCTCTCTCTCTCTCTCTCTCTCTCTCTCCTCTTCTTCCTCCTCTTTTCTTTTCTCTCTGTTAATCTGCTTTGATAATTCGGCAGTGAATGCATGACGCTTGGTGGGAGACCGACTTGAAGTCACTCAGGAATCAAAGCGGGGAAAATGCAATTATTCAAGTGGCAGTCAACAATTCTTTTTTTTTTTTTTTGCAAAAAGCTGCATCTACACTGTACCGAGTAGCGTTACGAATCGTCGCTATTATTGGTCTTGCTTGCACAAGGTCATCTGGTATTTGTTGTTCTGTCGCAACACCGATCATTATCTCGTATTTTAAAGGCGGCACAGAAAGCGTTAACACAATCCGGTTGGGCGAACAGAGGAGTTGTGCTACGTCAGGGATTGTGTTTGGTTGCTCACCGCTGAAGGCTGATTGATTGTGTGTGGCTGATGTTGACAGCATACAGTAGGTAGTCCATCATTTCTTTTCCTTTTTTTTTCCTCCCCCCCCTCCTTTCGTTATTTGTTCATGCTGAGCAGTCTCAGCTGGCATGCTAATAAGCTCTTAAGAATTGGTGTCGTGCCAAAATTCGCATCTCCTCCTAAAATGTGTTTGCCGGGTGGATTTGTCCTTGTGTGTCCTTGCTATTTGTTGCTTCATTTTATGCGTTGTGTTTTTTTTTCAAAATATTTTTTCTTTCCGCAACCAAAAATGATAATAAATCACAAAGCGGTGCGACCTCTGTTCAGACGCACTGTCGGATTATTCCAGTCTTTGCAGTTCCTTTAAAAATATAGCAGCCATTGCACAAAATAAGAGACTTGTTATCTTCTTAGACCCTCTTTGAGCAACTTTTTTGGAATTTTGCGTGCCTTAGCGACACTTTGGGTTTGTATAGTTACACTAAGAAGTGAACAGACACAACACTGGGCCTGATACGACCACAGTGATCAATAATGTGGGAATTCTGTTGTATATAAAGACACGAATTTAAACAGCAAGTTTGCATCTCCTCCCAAAGTGTTTCCCGGCTGATTTGTCCTTGTTTGTCCTCGTTATTTGTTGCTTCGTTTTGTGCATAGTCTGAGGTTTTTCTTGGCAAATTGAAATAATCATAAATTGCAAACTAGTGTGATTTCTGTCCAGTCATCTCCAGGTCTTATCTCTTCTTTGCAGTCCTAATAAAAGTTTTAAAATGCATTTTAATATGCATGCACTTCACTAAAAAAAAATGGGAATACATTTGCATGAAGCAATTATTGCCACGTTATCCTCTCAGATCCTCTGTGAGGAACTTTTTGGAGTTTTTGCGTGCCTTAGCAACACTTTAGGTTTGTGTAGTTTCACTGGATAGTGACCAGACGCCACACTGGGCCTAATACGACCACGGTGGTCATTATAACGGCAGCGATGTACGAATTCTGTAAAGATGCTAATTTGAAGTGAATCGCGGTGCAGATGTTAATCGGCCCGAGCGATAAAGTCCACGCCCGTGTCGTTTCACACTTGACCCCTTTAACCTCGGTCTTCAAACTTGAGTTTGCATCGCTCTGGGTTATCTTGACATGTTTGTTGCTATTTTTATTTAAACCCGGCTAGCCCGAGGCGCCGTTGTCCAGCCACTGTGCTGCTGATTATTGTTCAGCTGATGTAACTTGTTGTTCCCCCGTTTCAGATCGTGTGAGTCAGGCATGTAGCCGACTTGACACCAGCGTTTGTATTTGTTAACCTCTTGCTCTCAGTTATTCATGGTTTTAGGAAGACGTGAGTTTATTTTACAGCTGTGGCTAATTTCAGTCAGCTGTTGTGTAGATGTGTATGTGTGGATCCTCCTTGTGCTGCCGCGACAGCTCGGATCCATCCAGTTCTGGGCCGCACAAGACATCCTAAGGTGTAAGTTGAGGCCTCCATGGATCTGATTTTCCAGCAGATGCTCGATCAGATTGAGATTGAGTTATCTGCAGACCAAGGTTGCGTCCGAAATCACTGCTGACGATATAGTGTGTTCATCATTTTGTAGTAGCGCTGTCCAAATGCTAAGTTACTGTTATTACACCCTATATAGAGCACTCAAAGTATCCCACAATGCACCGTGAAAAGCAGCTGATGGTCCCTATGCAGCATCACGCATTGAGGAGAAAGGCAGAGAGCTGACTGAGTTTTGGTGGCATTTCTGCAGATTTCTGATGGCTTTTTAATAGCGCTAAGACATATTTCAGAGCGTGTTTTCTACAGAATATGTCTTTTCTATATGTGGAGCTTGTTGACAACAGGCACGAGACTAATCCACGAGTTATGGCGGGAAAATATTAAAAATAAGAATTAGCACGTTTAATGGCAGCATAGTGATGCACCACAACACTAACACAGAAAAAAGTCATTTTTATGTATTAATTTTGGAAAATACTCTGATTATATTATGAATCTAGCGGGTTCACTACTACATCATCGATCTGATGTGTTTTAATTGAGCGACAACAATGATTAGTAGCGCCAAGACTCGAGTAGTGTCCCAAAATTTTACTTTAGCCGAGGAGCTCCCTACATAGTTCACTAGATATTGTTCATAGATATGGAGGAGGGAATGACTGCAGGGTTTCAGACATGGCCAAAGTCACCATCTTGAACTCAAACCCGGTCTGCAGCAACGTTTAGGTTGATGAAATGAGCAACATCCACATCCACTGTTTTTGTGCTTTTAAACTGTTCACATGCACCAACTAACTTTGCAGTGACAATGAAGGCATCCACAGAAACTCCAGGAGGGTTTTCCTGCAGAACACATCCAGAGCGTCACACTGAGCATCTTCTCCAGGTAAACCACACACCTCAGCGTCCACAAAATCTGATTCATTCCACCGAGCCCCCTCATTCCCTCTCTCCGTAAACAGCCGGACCAGCGATTAGGAGTACAGTTAGGAGTCCCAGTGGGCCGCTGCCTCTGCGGGCCGCTCCACAAACCCATTATTTTTATTTATTTTTCCGAGTTACACAAAACCAACAGAGAGATGGTGGATTTTTCACCATCTCAGGTAGCAGGTTTACCAGCTCATAATAAGGCACGGCCACGAATCACAGTTGTGCTTTTACATTAGCCTATTGCAAATCCAAGCTTCCCCTGATGACAAGCACAAAGAAGGATAAATCACAATGGGCTGTATGGTTTTTATGGTTTACCCTACATTTTCCTCACAAGTGTCAGGCTCTCCACGCTGACGCCCGCTGGCTTTGGGGCTAGTTTGTGTATTGAGACCATATTTCCTCAAACATTAATTCTCCTCAACTCAAACTGCGGAAGGTAACCGGCTTTTACTTGAAGCAGGCTTGGATTAGAGGCAGGCGTTTCTTTATAATTCCCTCTGTTTGATAAGCGCATTTGGTCGCATTTTAGCGCGAAGCCTCGTTTTGACGAGCAGGTTGAAGCTCCTGCGTTGCACCTTTAAAACAGACTCAACACGCTGTTTTAAATGTAAAGCCTTGAAGCATTTCAGTGCACAGAAACCCTCCATTTCTTACTTTATTGCAAAATATTTGCTTATTGTGATAATAGTTGTTGTTTTTTAGATATTATTTGCAATTTATGGAACAGAAATACCCACTACAAATGCATAAAAGCTGTGTTTTGTGTTCATTTAAATATCATTTTTATTGTTCACTGAGCAGCGGAACCAGCAGCGAGCCAAAAATGCACTCGGAAGTTTAGACATCAGCTGGAGTTCAGTTAAATATTACTCATTGTTTACCTGCACTTTAGAAGAGGTACAAGTGTGAGCAGTCAGATTCTGGTGTCTGTAATTATTTATTAGTCGCAGACCTGCAAAGTCCTTCAAGTTTCAAGGTTGAAGTGATGAAATTGGCGATGGCATTATCTGACTTATTTACTGTGTGGAAATGGATTATACAGCCTGTGCAAATATAGACATTCATCATGAAACAGAGAGTGCACAATATAATAGCCTGAATCTATCATCTCCTCACAGCGGTGGCCTGCTGGTGACAAACCTTTCACCTGCTCTTAAAATAGCTCCGTATTAGTGTTTAAGTAGCCTGGAGTATCCATCCATTATGCTCATGAGTGGTGGCATTAAAGGGCCGGTGTGTTTGTATGTGGGTTGGTGGGTTGCAGAGGTGCTGGAGTGTCTGTGGGCTGCTCGCTCGGTCGGCGGTGGTGGTGGGCTGGTCCGGGGGAAGAAAGACAAAATTTCAGGGTTATTTTTTTTAGCTCGCGTGCCGATTGTAGCCAGCAACGAGCTGCAATGCCCCGCGCGCTCTGACACCTTTCTATCAAAGCCAGCTTTAAGGCTTTCAGCAATTTGTGCCGCAGCGGCTCCTCTGGATCGGACCGCGCGGGTCGGCCTTCGCTTCCCACGCGCATTAACGAGCCTCGGGCGCCCCTGACCTTGTCGCCGGTTCACTGGTTGTCCTTCCTTGGACCGCTTTGGGTGACCACTGGAAGCGCCGCACGAGGTCCTCACGCTTTGCCCACTTTTTAATTTTTTTGCTTTCAACACATGAACCTCAAGAACTGTTCGCTACTCGCTGCCTCTTAGATCCGACACCTTGACAGGAGATAATAAGCGTTCTTCACGTCACCTGTCGCTGGTCTCGACGTTGGCGCTGATGGGTGAACATCATAATGCAGCAGATATTATACAAATTCACTGCTGGTTTCATGAAGGCATTTTAAACTGATAGTATTTGAGCAGAACAGTAAGAGTTTAATGCGTATTATGAGGTGTACAAGAGCTTCAAAAATCCACTACATCAGACCAGTTTGATTTGTGTTGCTAGAAAGCTAAATAAATGTGAACGATTCGATTGACTGAGAACAAAACACACGTCTGTGTTGTGAAACCATGTCTGTTATGAACAAACAGACCCGTGATACGTTAAGCGATGGTGCATTTTGGGGATTTTTAAAGTATTTTACAGAAAAAGAGGATTATTCTCAGCTCATAAAGAAACTACTTTTATTTTTGATAAATGCCTGAAAAATGCAATATGTCGGGAGCAAAAGAAATAAGTTGTTAGAAAGCATCAGTTTATTTATGGAGCAACCTTAGCATGCCTTCCAAGTTGCATTTCAGGACCCTTGATCAATATAAAGTCCACTTTTGTTCTTGGCCTTCATCGAAAACTGAAAGAAGTCTGTTTCTTCAGCTGCCAGATGCTCCGTGAGCTCCACCAGCGAGTCACCAGTGGTTTCTGCTTCTTGTTTGGCGCTGGGCAGGTTATGTACGGTCAGGGATTGTTTTTGTTTTGTTTTTTTTAGTTACTTTGCCTAAAAAAACAGCTGCCAGCTGCGATTCAAAATTCATTCCAGGCTGAAAAAACCAAAACAATGAGCTGAGGGATGCTGCAGTTTTCTGAGATTCTGTCACTGCCAG
>NW_007578788.1:186634-211777 GCF_000690725.1 Stegastes partitus
GGTTCAAACTGTTTCACAGCAGACGGTCTCTATTATTTGTAGTTTATCATCAGATCGATTCCGGCTATTGCAGTGAACCCACCGGCATTTTTTTCTCCAAAATATTTAAGTTGCGATTATGCTGTTCTGCTTCCATTAAACATGTCAATACAAATGATTATTTTTAATAATGCGAGAAAGATATATTCTGCAGGAAATATGTCTTAACACTTTGAAATAGATCAGTCAGAACTATGTGTTGCTTCCACCAATCAGCTCTCTGGTTCGTCAGTGCAGGATGCTTCATATCGTTTGCTCGTGGCCATCGGCTGTACACAAATTTTCAAGGCGCATGCTTACTACTTATAGTGCTCTATGTAGGGTGTAGCGGCTGTAACATTCGGACAGCGCTACGAAATGGCAAAAACAGAATATAGTGCACTTTTGGACACAGCCCACGTTGTGTTTTTCGGGGTTTTTGATCTCTTTTATAGTATTTTAAGGCTTTTTTGGTGCCTTACGAAGTCCACGCCAAAGTCAGCTGCTCTCTTAAACACTGCTCCTTGCCTGCCAAGTTGTAAGTCAAGACTTTTCTTCTGTTACTTATAAAAAATAAGCAGATATGTCACTTTGCAATTATGTGCTCTACATCCTTACAATTAGAGAGCAAATGTACAGTACAAGGAAAGCATCTAAGCATGTTCTAGTGGAGCCCAGAAATAACATTATAGATCTCTAAACGCGCATTACGTGGGCCGTTTGCACAACTCAAAATCCTTGAGAATCTGCCGGTTGTTGTTGTAAAGTCCATTTTCTGTACCACTTGTTGCACTGAGTGCCTCTGAGGGGTTTGGAGTCTACCCATCATGCACTGGGTGAAAACCACACAGTCTGCCACATATGGAGAGAAAACACATTCGCATCTACAAGCACTTTAGACTCTCTAGGTCACCTAACCTTTATGTCTTTGGCCTGCAGGAGGAAACGGGAGTAAAGGACGCGGCTGTTGGTATAAAATATACAGAAAAGGAGTCAAACAGAGCCTTTGTGTCTGGAGTTTACTTGTTTTCAGCAGCAGGCTGTCGGGGCAAAACACACAATCCTTGTATGTTTCTGTATTACATATATTTTCCTACATTTGAAGATGTATATTTGTAGATTTTTTTTTTTCTGTATCTCTGCTCGGTGGAAGTTCTGCACACTGAGCACAGAGTACATTGCCTTTCTCCGTCTCTTTCTGCATGTCTGCAGCTCCACTGCACCTTAATCCTCCAGCTTTTTCACTCTCTTTTTCCTCGAAGCACCTTTTCTCCTTCTCCCTCGCTCCCCTGAGAACCACTATCTGTCTCCTTCTATCCCGGAGCCTTTTCTCTGTCTCCTTCTCATTCTCTACTCTCATCACTAAATAATTCCTTACAGAGGAAAATCTAATCAAATCTCAGCCAGAGAGAGGGAAAAAAAAAAAAAAAAAAGCAGAGATGGGGAAGAAATTGTGTGTGAATCAGAGTTTGGGAGAAATGGGGAAGGGGTTTAAAAAAAAAAAATCAGAAAGCAACATTGGCAGTGTGTGAGGGGGTTGTAGAGTGAGAGAATTGCGAGAGCATTAGCAGTCAGAGCACTTAGTGTGAGGAATCCATTCATTATTCATTAGCTAATTCACCATGTATAGTAATTAAAATCAGGGCCTGCTCCAAAATGGAAAGAGCTATGATAAACTGGTTTTCTATGTACAATATTGAAAAGGCTTGTTTTTTAGTACTCATGTTTCGGGGGTTTTAATAAATCACGTTTATGTCTTTAAGATGACTGTCTGGTGCGGCGTGGAGGCGAAAAAATGGAAGCATGCAAATGTGCAGCGTGACCTATAAACAACAAACTGCGTGTTTATCGTACAGTAAAGGTGCAGAAATCACTAATTAGAAACAAAACCTGTCATCGCCTTTGTCAGAACGTACTCGTGCACGCGAGCGATTTGCATATTTTTGAGAAACATCTTCCAACTTGTCTCGCCGCGTTTGATTTGGAAAACTTTATCACGTACAAATAGATGTCATGTGCCGCTTAGACATGTTTGTTTGGCTCCGAAAAAACACCAAAATAATGTGGTGTCAATTAAAAATAGGGCGAGCCGATCATCCCCCCGTTCGGTCTGTGTGGGGAAATAAAAAAAAAAGAAAAAAAAGAAACCGAGGCGCTTGTTTGAGCTATATTTGAACAACAAAGTTGCTTGTTTTGGCCTTGTTCTGACAGCGGTGTTAAAGGTTGGAGCGAAAATAATCCTACAGTACGAGTGTGTCTGTGATGTGGCTGTTTATTCCAACCATTAGACTAATTGCCTCTCTGGCAGGTGATTACGATCAATGCCTATAACCTCCAGCTTCTCCCTCTTCTTCTTCTTTTTTTCTTCGTTATATTATCTGTTGACTCCAGTTAAAAATCTTCCTGCATGCGTGTGAGCAATATTTCTCCCCATTTATGAAGGAGAGCATAACAATCAATCCTATCAGAATACAAATGTGCAAGGCTCACAGAAACCCACTCCAGCCATCCATACATACCTACAATCTATAACAATTGATCGCCTTTTAATGCTAAACTAAAACAAAGTGCCGCAACGTGCGTCACGGCCTTGAAAGCGCTTCTGTTCTTGGCGCTCGGTGCCTCGCAGGTCTTGTAAAACAAAAACTAGAAGCTGTTTAGCACACAAAATTATGCATCTGAACTCCTTGGACCGGAAACAGCAGCTTGTTTGGAATAAATAGGGGAAGACCTGGGAACTTTGCATGAGTGCCGACAGCCATGTGACTGAACCAACACACACACACTCAGAGGAGGAGATGCCATCTACTGTGAAATTACACAAAATGTAAGGACACATGAATTTCAAAACATGGAAATAAAGCCCAAAAAAAAAAAGACAAAACAAAACCCGGAGTGACTGGTGTTTGAGTTTGGAAGATGAAAAGCACTTGAGGATGAAACGGAACAATGAGGAACAAAACAGACTGGTCCCACAAAGCAATGATCATTTATCACCACCAAAGCTGCCGCCAAAATAAGATGAGAAAAGAAAAAAAAACAACAACAAAAAAAACAACAATCTCATCACATTTAGAGGCACGAAGGGTTTCGAAAACAATTTAGCATCAATAACAGCAGTTTGTGCATGACAGCTTCATATGGATCTGAATCACGGGCCGTGCCATCTCGCGATTACAGCGATGACGGGTTCCTCGACTTCTGAGCGGTTTCCAGATTTCGCTGCCGTCTTTAACGTCAGCGGAGAGACGGCGGAGCTTTATTTGGAGCTGGGTGAGATCCGAAATGGTCAATTCTGCTCGTTGCAAATTGTTCTGGAGCAAAGATACGAGTTTTTCAACAGAGAAGGTAAAAAATCGCAGGAGAAGGTTGAGTCTCTGAGGTCAAGTTTGTTATAAATCTAATCGTCTGAGCCTTTGAGTCACACGACACTCAACGTTGTCAGTTATTTCTGCACATTTTATTCTCACTTTAATGCTGCTGCTAAGGGAAAAAAAAAAAAGCTGTTCATTACGTCGTTTAACAGCCACAGCCGAGTCCCACTATGCTGTTTACACCCGCTTACTTAATACATTATGCAAAATTTGCAGACTTCTCCGGCCTTTTAGGGGCTTTTAGAGCTGATCTGTGCCCCGTGTCCCCCCGAACATAAAGGCTTTGCTTTGTCACATATGCTCGGGAACTCCATAAATGTGTACGATGGGGTTTTAGGGGCATTTTTAGGTTAAAAAACCATAAACGAAAACAAAAAGATTTAAATCTTAAATTTGCAATAATAAATGTGTGAATATTTTCTGAGATTAAGATCGTACTGAGGCTAAAATCATGAGTGTTTCCTTATTCCACATGATAACTTCATTAATTCTAATGAAGGCATAATATATGATATGATATGATGAGGACGTATTAATAAATGATGGTGTTTCAGGGCTGTTAAGTTAAAATATATATGTATTATATATAAAAAAAGGTCAGGAAAAATATTCTTTTTGAATATTATCATAGATTAAAGTCACAAATTCTGAGAAAAATCACATTAATCAATCTAATCCTTATTGCATATGGCTTCAACATGACACAGAAAGTTCTTTGAAGTCAAAATTATTATATTAAAATAGTTTTTCTGGCTAAAATCACAAATATTCCCTTAATGCAAATGACAAATAAGTCACCCGCTGCAGACGTGACACACAAGGTTGAATCAACGTTATAAATGTATGACTTTACAATTTAAATTAGGGATTTCTTTTTCCTCATAAATTTCCCGCTTTAATCTCACAGAGTATCCAAGTTTATTTTCTTGTAAATTTATGACCTTGATTCCGAAATATTACCCCGGTCCCTTGGCTGCGTAATTGAATTATTAATTACAAAAAGAAAAGAACCACAGCTCAATGCCAGACATGTTTCATTTTAGGAGCAAATTTGTACTAATTTGCACCTTTTGACTTGTTTGATGTAATTTGTGTAGCTGGGTTGTCCAACGTCAGCTAATATCACCAATAAAATGTGGATTTGAAGCAAACACAAGGAGGCCACTGGATGTTTCCAGGCGTAAAGTCTGCAAAAAATCTCCAACCGGTTAATAAAAAAGTGTCCGAAAACATAAAGAGAAGAAGATATGTGACAAAAAAGCAACACAAATCTCACATTTTAGGTGGATAATGGAAAAGTTTTTTGGCGTTTTTGCAGAAGAAATGATTATTTGACTTTAAGATTTACTATTTTTTAGTTGGTCTTTCTACAGGAAGCTCTGAATTTGATCTTTTGATGCTGTAATCAAGTCTTTAACTTGTGCACAAAACGAAGCATGTGTGCATTTAGTGATTTATTGCCGTCTGCATCGCAGCTCGCTCCCTAACTGGGGAGGAACAATTATGCACCGAGCGTTTTGTATCAGCCACCCATCATCGCTGCGTTTTTTTTTACAGCGTTCCGTGTTCACGAACGCTTTTTATCCGTCACGCGTTTGATGAATTGTTTCTTCAATAACGCATCCGGGGGCTTGTGTCACATTTTCAAGTGGATGAAAGCAACTGAATGGGAGATAGAAAGGCAAAGATGTTGGCTGAAGTCGCCGTTGCTCCTCTCTCTCTCTCTCTCTCTCTCTGTCCTGGTGTAAAAGTGAGCGTTCATCCCCTGAATACAGATGGCATTACACAAGCAATCCTCTAAACGGCTGAGACAAGCTAACATGCTGCTGTCTGGAATGGCCTGGTATCTATCTACGGCGCCTTTGCAATGCCAAACACCTATGTTAATCCGAGAGCCTCAGCTTTAGGATAGGGCTCCGAAAACACCGCGCATAACCTTTTCCTTACACTTAGCTCCTCGCTAGACGTGCTGCATTGGTTTTCTTATTAGCTGTGATGTCGGCGAGAGGAGAGGACAAGCAGTAACTTATGTAGAAAATTGGAGAAACTCTTTGAAGCCGCCCGAAGGTAGACCGCGCTGCAGAATCAATGCCTAATGGAAAATATTGCTTGAATGCACAATCATCTTTATAAAATTGAATTTTGGTGTGCTGTCTGTCCTCTGGTCCCCCTCCCTTGTGCCTTGGTGGTAGATTGGCCTGAACTTATGACAATTAACCTTGAACACCGTGGAGGGAAAACAGAGGAGGGAGCCCGCAAGATTCTCAATAATTAAATTATCTCTCCTGTTGCACATCTGTACGTCCGCTGCCACATCCTCTGCCGCTGATAGATCGGGCCTTTGTTGTGCCTAAAAAAAAAAAAATCCAATTCGCCGCATCCTATCTTACAATTCAGACGCTGTTTCCGTACGGAGAGCCGCGCACGAATACTTTATAATTTAATAAATTTGACATGCTAAGTGGGGCGTTATCAGCCGTTCCGCTTTGTGATTCAGCAAACGGCAACTGCACAGGCGACGTACATGTTGGTATGATTGTGAGTCTGAAAGCCAAGATGTAAAAAGAAAACAAAACAAAAAACTCAACAAAAAACAGGTGCAAATTGGTTCAAGGCTCATTACATGTTGGTGCAAAGAAGAAACATGAAAGAAACCCAACTCAGCTGGAGCTGCGTTTTCATCATACATGTATGGAACGGAATCACGATAATAGAAAAGAAAAAAAAAAGAAAAACACGTGTTGTTATTGAAAGAAGCAGTGTTTGAATCTAGCTACACAAAGACAGATTACATCTCGCAGTCGTGTTGAAAGACTCGGGGAAAAAAAAACCAGCCCAAACACATTAAGGTGCGCCATCAGAGGGAAGAAAATCCGCTGACGGACCGCTTTAATGGCACCGAACAGAGCGATGTTAACGTCTTCCTGTTAAAACGTGCCAAAACCGAACGAGCAAATGACGGCGCAATCAAGTCACATTTGCAGCACAATTGCCGTTGTAGCAATAAGTCGAACGGGATGCTCGTCAGACCGCTTGCCAAATTCAGCGTTTACGTAACAACTCAAGGCCTCTCAAAAAACAAACTGTGCAGAGTCGGATTCCAGCAGGTAGATGCACTTTTTGGTGTCTGGCTAGTGAACAAAACTGAGGAGGACCTTTTTTTTCCCTTCTTCTCTCATGTTGACATGGAAACAGAAAACTTTTTTGGCTTCAGCAGGATAATGTCAGTATTTAGGAACAAATAAAACAACTGTTTTTCCACCAGTAGACTGTGGTTTTGTAGTTCAATTAGAACAAGTGTAGGTGGCAATTCACCAGAGAGACGATCTGGCTTCTGGAGTAACTCCTATTTATGAAGATCACATTTTTAAATTATGAATGAGGACATAATAAAGTGTCCCAAGATAAAGTAGCTCCTGGAAAACAGAAGGTGTAAGTAGGTAACTGGACTACACCTGTATTACAAACCTGTCAAATACATATTAAATCAAAATATCCTTATTTTTTTAAAAGTTGTAGATGTGAGAACATCGATCAAATTCTGATCGTCCTCTTGAAAACTCTACAAACCAAACCAAAAGTTTGTTCATGTTAGAGGAGATTGTCTTCTACTATTTCAGAGCAGAAACCAGTGCAGTATTTGGAACATGACTTTGGAAGGAAGCCTGGCCGAACAAAATGACAATATGCAAAAAAAAAATAAGTAGAGACCCAAGTCGGTGTTCAAGCTGAGCACCAGATTGCTGTGAGGTTGACCTTTTTTTTTTTTCCACCTCAGACTGATCCAAAAATATGGATCATTTCAGAGCTCTGCAATGATTTTCAACTTTAAAAAACAAAAAAGAAAAAAACAGCAAAGAGCAGCGACAGCCCGACGACAGCTCGCTCACTCAGGTGGAGGAGTGTGTTCGCTCAGTCAGAGTTCACGTTGAAGCAGAGAGCTGCCAGTCACTCGCAGAACAGCCTACTTGACAAAACACATGTCTCGAGCTAATGCCTATTGATCACCGTGAGCGGGGCAAAATTGTGAGGCCTGCTGGGGCATGGATCCACTCTGGGGGGAAACAAACCATTACAGTACAACACAACAGTTTGGGGGGCTGCATCCAGCGAACATTCCCAGAGTGGCTTCGGTGCCACGGGCCTCGTGGCATCTTGGGTACGTTTTGCAAAACGTTGCTAAGATATGAAACAGAGCCTATGAAAAGCATTGACTCCCCGTGGAAGGTTTTCCTTTTCCCTCAATCTAATTTGGCCTTTTTTTGGACAAGAATTTACAAAATAGACTCTTTCATGTCAAAGTGGGAACCGATTTCTACAAAGTAAAGCCAGTTAATTACAAATATCAAAGTGATTGCATGAGCGATGGCTTTAAGTCAGTAGATGCACCTTCACCTGCAGATACAGCTTTGAGCCTGTCTGTCGATCAGCCTCGAACATCTGGACGCTGCAGTTTTACCTCATTCTGCTTTGTGAAAACTGCCAGGTTGCATTGGCAGCATGAGTGGCATCAAGTCCAGCCACTAACTCTCGGTTGGATTGAGGTCTGGGCTCTGACTCAGCCACTCCAGAACGTTTACCTTGTTGCCCTGAAACCATTTATGTCCAGCTTCGGCTGTTTGCTTCGGCTCATTCTCCATAGACTGCATGAGCTGGTCCTCCAGGATTTCTTTAGACTAGAGATCTCCAACTGCGGTCCTCGTGAGCTACCGTCCTGCAGGTTTTCTGTACTGCAACACGCCCGACTCAAGTTAATGGATCATTCACAGACTTGTGTAGAACTTGACAACAAGCTGGTGGAGATCCATTAATATGAGTCAGGTGTGTTGCAGTACAGAAAACCTGCAGGACGGTAGCTCACGAGGACCACAGTTGGAGATCTCTGCTTTAGACTTTGCTGCATTGATTTTATTCTCTGCCTCTACAAGCCTACTAGGGCTGCTGAGACGCATCCTCACGTCATGATGCTGCCCCCACAGTGGGGATGGCCTGTTTGTGATGATTTGCAGTGTTTGGTGTCCGCTATACATAGCGTCCAGTCTGGTGGCCAAAAAGATCCATTTTGATCTCATCGGACTAAAGAACCTTTGATTGATGAGTCTCCAACATGTCTTCTGGTGAACTCTAGTCTAACTCCCATCTCAGCTGCTGAAACTTGTAGCTCCTTCAGAGGAGTCATAGGAGTCTTGGTGGCCTCTCTCACTCGTCTCTTTCTTTCTTGGTCATTCAGTTTTTGAGGACGGCAGATTTACTCGTGTGCCACACCCCTTCCATTTCTTAATGATGGATTTAACTGGACTCTAAGGGATATTCAGTGAAATTTTCTCGTATCCGTCCCCTGACTTATGCTTTCCAGGAACCTTCTGGATTGTTCTTTTGTCTTCATTGTGCAATTCTATCCAGGAGTACTGATCCACCAGCGAGCGGACCGTACAGGTACAATCGCTGAGACACATTCACTGCACCCAGATGATCTCCATTTCACTGATTGTCAGACTTTCTAGCACCAGTTGGCTGCACCTTTGTTGAATTATTCACTTCAAATAAGCCCGAACACTGATGCAATCACCTATTTCACATTTTACATTTTTAATTCACTGGCATCACTTTGTAGAGTCTGGAAGTCTTTCGGGTAAATTCTCGTCAAAAAGGCGAAATTAAATTGAGCGTTGAAAGGCAATAAAAGAGGAAAACTTCCAAGGTGGGTGAATACTTTTTTTTTTTTTTTTTATAGGCCCTGTATATCAAGGTATGAAATTATATTTAGTCCTTTCCAAGGTATCATTTCTAGAACCCATTACTAAATGTTCAGCCGGTAACCACTCCCAATCTATTTAATTTACAGTCAATTTCTCACAAAAGGGGTCAAATAGATTTCAGACGCTCAAGGTCGTTCAGTGGCGATTGTGACCTTTGGTTCGGGGATCAACTCAACCCGCGAAACGCTCTGATCACCTAATGGGGAAAAAAAATGTGCCATAAATCCACACCATTACAGTAATAGACCAACCGCAGCGCAATCACAAAAAATTACTGTAGATTCCCATTTGCCTGATGTAAATGAGTTGCTTTTTTTAATTTGATTGTTGAGTCAAATGTAATTTCTAGCAAAGCTGAGCACGACTGTATTTACGAGGGCTGGGAGTGACGGCGTTGTCTCGTTTTAGTCGCTATATGGAAAGCAGATTTGTTCTTTTTTAACATTATAGAATAGCCGCTACACCTTTTGTTATCGGTGGATGTTGATGGTTTCATTGTCGTCTGTCTAAACTTGAAAAAAAAAAAAATCACAGGTTTGAAGTTTAACAAGGATTTCTTTCATCCTGCACACTGTTAACACACACCGACACACACACACACACACACACGCTCTCCGACACACAGCCAGTTACACATGTACAGGTGTCTCATGGGGGCCTCCTTGCAGCGCTGCACTTTCCTCTGGATGCTCAACCAGAATATACGAGCTGGAGGGCTTGGACCGAGGCCAGGCTCGTCTCCTCGATTTTGGGTCATAAACGCGGCCTCTGCCCAAGGACTGCAGGGCCTTTTAAAACAGGGCTCAGCTTGATTGGACACACTTCTGTTGCTCCCTCCCGACTGCTAGCAAGCCAGCTGATCAGAGAGGCAGAACAAAGCCGGTCTCTTACAAGCCAGTCCGCTCTCAACCTCTCGTACAGTAAACAGGATTTTTTTTTGTGACTGTCCTCGCTTCACCACTGCCGCTAGTAGATGGTGGAAACTGCTGCAAAAACCCAGAATTTCCAAACCTAAAAAAAAATATATTCAGCATCAGCAGCTCGTTTCCGCAGGGGGGAAGCCACGGAAACAGAAATTCAAATCTGTGCGACGAGGGTGCAGGAGAAAAAAAAAAAAGTGGAAGAGTTTGGAGTGAAAGTTTTGGTTCTCGAGGTCCCGTTCCTTTCTCGCTCGCGCTGCTGTTTTCAGCGTCTAATTTGTCCATGAATATTACAACGTGCGCCATTTGGCTCATGAATATGAAATAGACGGAACCACAGGCTCTCCCCCCGTAATCAACAGTCGACACACACAGTCCCGTCGTCGGCTCCCCGGCTCCGCGGCGGCGTTTTCTCTGGTGCATTTCAGCCAATCGCGGCCGATCAGAGCCTCGGCAGAATGTTAGCGGCGGTACAAACTGTCCGTGGATAACATGTGAATAGAGCATCCTTCGTCGCCAAGGATATTTCAGCGGAATGGCAGGCTCCTTCTGTCTTCCCCCCTCTTTCTGTCTGTTTCGTCTCCGTGCACAGACAAAGTGGTATTTACAGTGTGATCGCCCTAATTCCTCCGAAACACCAACTTTCTCTATCGTGGCTGCAGAGAAAAAAATACGATTGTAATGTTTTATTTACTGCTGTTGGATAAACAGTGCGCTCGCTGTAGGAGCAACATTGAAACACGATGCAGAGCCGAACTGCTAATGCACCAACAGTCTCTGCCCATGCGTTTACCCCGCCTTAAGCCACATGGCTGCGCTCCAACATGGCCATATGCCCCTTAGCCTAGCTGCTCCGCGCTATATTAAATGACTCATGATACATAGTCTACATATCATCACTACCCAAGAAGGAGAAAACACGACTCGGGAACGCTGTGAGATAATCTAGTGATCAGAGGTTTCAGTGAAAAGACTGCTCATCATTTCAGTGATGCAGTTCTGTCATTATCAGGTGGTTCTTGACTGTTTTTGTGATAAAAAACGAGCCTATTGCAGCTTCCAGAGCCCAGTGTGACACCTTAACATTTCTTATTTTGATCAAAAAAACATTTTAAAACCAAAAGATAATGACGAAGAAAAACATGAAATTCCAAGAATGTAAGAAATTGGAATCAGAGGTAATGAGAAGACTCATTGATTATAGAAATAGTGGGATATTCCTGCTGGTCCATAACTAAATAATTACTGCTTTAGCGTTTGTAATCTGTTTTAGTCAATCGACAGGAGTTTGGTAAATAAACGAGAATGTTCAGTTAACTGTGAAGTGATTTTTCAGACAAATATGTTTTTTTTGTTTGTTTGTTTTTATTTATTTTTGTAATAAACTGATCAATAATTTTGAAAAATTCCTCCTGCAACCCAGAGCCCAATGTGACATCCTAAAATATGTCATTTTGTTTGATCAACATAAAAAAAAATAAAAAATCAGTTTACAATCATGTACTGACAAAGAATGGCATAAAATTATAAAATGTAAGAAACAGAAATTAGTGAAATGAAAGTCAGACTAATTATCAGACTAGCTGCATATTTATGTTGGACTATAACTAAATCATATTTTTTTTGTATTTATAATCAGGAGACAGAAATTCAGTAAATCAACTTTGATAAACCAGTTAACTGTTAAGTGATTCTAATTTTGTTTGATAATCAAAAGACTCACTGATTGTCAAAATCGTTGCACTTTTCTGTTCATATTTGAAAATTTTGTGTTTAAGCATAAATAATTTAAGTTAATTGACAGAAAATTGGTAAATACAAATTCAGTAACCAGTCGATTAAGTGATTTTTCATGCAAATATGCATTTTTAATCAATAAAATGTTCAATAATTTTGATAAAAGTATCAGAAAATTGTAAAAAAAAAAAAAAAAAAAAAACATATTAAAATAAATAATGTAGTTTGAGTAACATAAAAAAACCAAAAACAATTACAATCATGTTTTGATAAATTAAATGATAAAATTTTAAAAAATGAAGATAAAATAGCTGCACATTTATGTTGTTCCATGACTCAATAATGATGTTTTAGCATTTATAAGCTGTTTTAGTCAATAAACAGGAATTTAACGAATAAACTTTGCATAACCAGTTCATTGCTAAGTGATTTTTTTAGGCAAAAATGCATTTTTTGCAATAAAATAATTAACAAATTAGTTTAAAAAGGTCAGAAAACTGTGAAAATAAAAGCCTATTGCCACCTCCAGAGCCTGACGTCTTATCAACCAACATTTTAAAACCAAAAGATTCAATTCACAATCAAGTATTGACAAAGAAAAGCATAAAATTCAACAATGTAAGAAACTGAAATCAGGAGAACGAATGAAATAGCTGCATGTGTCTGTTAGTCCAATAATAATAATAATACTGAGCATTTATAATTTGTCAACTGATTGAGATTTGATGAGTAAACTTCCAACATTCAGTTAATTGTTCAGTATTTTTTCACACAATTATGCTTTTTATGGTTTCTCAAATGTGAGGATTTGATGGTTTCACCTCAGGCTTTAGGAAGTTAAACCCAAATTACACATTTATGGAGAAAATAATTGATAAATTAATTCATAATTAAAGACAAGTTGTGATTCAATCTGTGTCGTTTTGCGAAAATAGGTCACATCAGGCATTTTTAAACCTATTATATCGACTCAACTTTTTCAGTTACAAACAAACAACTCCTAATTTTAGTACCAAAAAAAAAAAAGACATTCAGATGTTTTCATGACAAACCATCATCAGATTGAATCCCTCTGTGTCCGACCCGAACCCAAACTTGTTCGTCTGTCGTCACTGAGGACAGAAAAAGTAAATGAAAGAAAGGAAGACGTGTTGCCTGATGGGACCCGGAGACGCTGTGTGTGTGTTTCCGTAGATGCATCCTTATCTAATCACACAACAGGACCCGCTAAATGAAGCTCCTGCACAACAAGTGGTGGGCCGGGCGGCGGAGCAGCGCTGCTTTCTCCGACGTTATTAATTGCCTCACATTGTTAGTCATTTTCATTACCAAGGTGTGAATGAGATAAAGACTGGGGACCTCGGTTTGTGTCAGGATTTCGCGCCGGGATAATTAAAGTCCACGCGCCAGGTGCTGGTTAGATGAGCTTGCAGAATTTTGCTTTAACGGTGCACTTTCAAAGACATGGCAAGAGATGCGTAACACTTAGCAAAGCTCCGACCGCCGCTAATGATTATTTCCATTAATGATTAATCTGTTTACTTTGCCGGATTAATTAAACTGTCCACTTGTCAGATGGCAGTAAAATGTGATGCGATCCAAACGTATTTACAGCGCCGTCATTTAAGCAGCAGGTACGAGTGGGTTTTTTTGGCCACTTATCAGAAGTATTTGCTCATTAATTAAACGTGTGGATGAACAGTATGTGCTGAGGTACGGCGATGCGCTCACCTGAGATACCTGCAGGCGCATTGTGAGACGGAGATAATCTGAACAGTGTTTGTAGTTTTAATTTGCGACATATTTCCAGCCTGCAGTTTGCATGATCGCGCCGCCTTGTCGTACAGACGCGCCGTTTGTTTTACACCATCCAGGCGTTTTTTTTTTTTTTGTAAACACTCTGGAGCTGAAGCAGTTTATGGGTGTGTTTTGCTCCTGTCACATTTTTTCTTTCCTCAGTGTGGGCTCATTTTTCACTCCAATATAAAGTCCTGCACCAGCACAGCCATGGCTGGAAGGGGAAAACTCAGAAACGCCGTCTGTGCAGTACAACAAAAGTCACAATAGCATAAATCATGAAAAAAAGAAGAAGAAAAGAAAGAAAGTTGAACCTGCTACAGAAATTGAAGGAACTTGAATCTACAGCCTGTTAGGTGTTGCTAACACTGGAGAGGAAATGGTGGTTCTATGTACTTTAGATGTCTTTCTGCTTCCATTTTTAATTTGTTTTTATGCTTGTCTGCTATCAGCTCTCTGTAAACACAGCCTGCAGTTCAACCGAGTGTCACCAATAAATGCCCGAGTGCTGGTTGCCTTGAGGAGCAAACAATTTTGTGTTTTTTTTTTACAGAAAGTGGTTGGAAAGTGGTTTATTTTTGGTTATTTTTAAACGAAACATGCAAAATATGACATGCACGCTTTGGTTAGGTTGTGCAGAAATCTGCAGCAGCAAAGCAGACAGTGCAAACATTTAAGAAATATCAACAGAAAACTAAAAACATACTAAAGTATGAGTTCTGATTGTCCCAATTTGTCTCAATGTGGAAATAACAGCATTGCACGTGTCAGTTATTGCACAGATTTGATCCACAGTTAACAGATTCTTGTATATTATGAAAAAGTTCGAGGATAGTTGTTGGAAAGTTGAAAGATTCTTGGTGTGTTTAACAACCCTGCTGGTTCAGAGGGTTGAGCTTCAGTAACTGCGATAAAGCTCGTTCCATTTTCGATCCTGTGTTTTGAGCTTTTAGTCTGCGACCCGTCTTAAGACTTCTTCTTTCAAGAATCAGTTACACGAGACGGAGACCCACGAGTGACCTGCAAAGAATCTAATGCAGTGCAGTCGGGGAGGCTAAAGATGCCGCCAGAGTCGTCCAGAACTCGACATAATGGAGTCAGTCTGGGATTGCATGAAGAACCTACAGAGGAGCCGAGCGGACCAACCGACCTGCCAAGTACCTCGAACGGGGCCTGTTTTAAAGGTGCCATTTGATTTAATTTGAGTTTTTTCTGTTCACTGCACTTTGAACAAAGTTAATGGTGACCTTTGCTTCAGTGCCGAGGCTTTTCTTTTTTTTGCACAGCGCTCTGTCTCACCGTGACTTCCAGGTGAGCAGCACTCCTCCTGCTCGCTGCTGCTGCTGATGTTAGAAAAACTTAGCGGAGCTGCAGGAAAGCCGAATTCTGACCACATTCCACGACGAGATCAGCTCTCGTAAACTTCAAATGGAGCTGATTGCTCATCACGCATTTACAGTAAATAATTCTAAAGCACTCTGAGCGATGCGCGCACTGAGCACCTGCATTAAGTTGTAATAATTCAGACCTAATTATTGGATTGAATGGCACAGGATCAATGGAAGTGCTGTGATTAGCGTTAGCTGCAAAGCATGGCCGGGGCGTCATTATCAGGATGCGGGTATTGAGTAAAAGATCAAAATGTGCTGAAACTGTCCTTTATCCTAAGTATCCTTTGGATGCTTAGCCAAGGCTTAATATATTTCACGGCAAATGAAAAGGACTTTGTGTTATTATTGGGAATACACAAGACACAAAGAAAAAAAAAAAGCATCATAAGAGCTTTTCTCTTTCTTTTCTTTGAATTTGAAGGACAAAATGCTCTTGTGGCAAACAATGAGGTTCACCAATAATGTATTAGTGCGCCGCAACAGGGGAACACGATGTCCTAATAGCTTTGTTCAGGCCCGAAAAAACAGTTGACGAGAAGTGTTGCCATCAAAAAAACAGAAAAAAGAAGGAGGAAATGCAGCAGAGGCGACTCGGAGACGCACACTAAAGAGGCAATCCTGTCATCCCGACAAGATTCCCTTCTCGGTTTAGTAGTGTTTGACTTGGCGCCAGTTTCTGCGGTTTCATCTTTGCCAATTAAGCCAATCTAGACGATTCCAGCAACTACAATCTGCGCTGTTTGCCAAAGCATTAATGAGCGAGATATTAATTTCATTCTCGATTCGGAAACTCCCATCTCATTGTACCGCGAGTCTGTTCCTCGTGAGTTGCGACATGAAAGCGTGCGAGCGACGTCGAGATCTCCCCCCCATCAAAGGCATCCGAGCTCAATGAAATGGCAGGAGATAAAATGTATATTAATATGTGGGGAATTAGATAAATAGGGGGATGTTAGAAGGAGGCAGGCGGAGGGAGGAGGGGGCAGCCAACATGAGAGAGATACAGACTCATCATGACAGTCATCACTTCAGCTATTATCCCTAATTCTCTAAGGGAATATCTCAGTAAGGCGGAGTAAATTTGAGGCTGATAAGCAGACAATGAGATTTGCCCGCGCTTTGAGGCAAAGCCCTTGCAAGGGCTCGCTTTCACCTACGCGAGGTTTGAACTTGACGCATCAAACGCGACTCGTTGCAGGATTCAGGGTTCTGCTGCCGAGTTCGTCGTTCTGTCGGTGGGACTCGACCGTCTCTCCTCCGTGAGTCTCGGCCTAATTAGCACGACGAGTCAAACCGCCGGAAGTTAAAAGTAGAAGCGTGACTTCTCACATCTGGTAATCCTCCAGGAAACTTCCTGCCGCGTCCAGCAGAGCAGCGAAGGGGTTTCCTTCACGTAGGAGAGAACGAAGAGAAAAGATTTAGAGCCAAGTTGCTCAAGTGATATCTGTCAGTCAGTTCAAGACATTTTTAATATTATCAGACATCAACAGTCTCCAGAGGATCCATCCGGTTCCATCAGATTCCTTCCTGCACCACTATTTGGCTTTATGTAGATTTTCTTGAGGATAAATTTGTTTCCTTTTCAGACGTCGGTGACTCACACTCATAGTCAGGCCAAGGTTTTTTTTTTCACCTGCAGGGAAATATTTCTGCATCTTCAAGATTGGAAGTAGTGCATGAAGTAGTTTCCGTTCCATTTCAGACCACAGCCTACAAAAAGCAGTGAAGGAATGCTTAAAATACACGGAAATCAATTCACGCCTACAAAAAAAACTACCACTCGTTAAGCGCCCTGCTCGTTTAATTTGGTCAAAAAGAATCACAAAAACTTTCCGCTGCCCGTGCACGCTCTCAGAACGCTCTCAGAACGCTCTCAGAACGCTCCACGCTCGGACCGGTGCCATATTTTGCCAAAAGTCTGACTGTCTGGAACATACTGAGTACACAGATGGACTGAAAACATTGATTTTACTGCAGGAGTTTTAAAGTTTCCATACTTTTTTCTCCCCCCCTTTCTGTGAGTTTCGTATTCAAGCTGCTGTCTTGCATGAATCTTCCAAACACACTTGGTGATGTGGTCGATATACAGATTATTATTTTCTTTAAGTTATGGATTGTTTGTTGTCACACGAGGTGATTAAATACTTTAAAATATCTCGCTACTCACAGATGTGCATTTGGATCGCATCTAGAATCTCTCATAAACAGATGAGGCACATGTTTAGTTTTGCATATTCTATTAGTTCCCTGTTTGTCATCGCTGATAAGTGGCTTCAGAGGAGCCATAAATCAAACATTTAGCCTGATTAACGTTTCGTTAGACCGCTGTATGTCATGCGATGGCAGAGCCCAGCTTGGTTAATTGTGCATTCGCCGAGCGCTGCACCACGAAGCGAGATGAGTGTGTGTCGGTGAGGTTTGTTGAGCTTCAAATCAGAGTTTCGAGTGTCACAAAGGTGGATCTGTAACCTGCTAGATCACCGTGGCAACAGATGCTACACAGCTAACGTGCTAAAGAGGAAGTCCTGTTAGGATTTAAATCAGATGTAGGAAGCTCAACACTTTCACCTTTTCTCTTCCTGATTACTTTTGATTAAGATGCAGTCGCTGAAAATGCATAAATTAGTTCTGAAGTTTGGTCCAAGTCCCTTTTTCACTGCTGGTGTTGCAGCTAATAGAGCACAGATTAGCTATTTAACAAACTGAATATTCAATCGTTAACGTGGATTTCCTTCATTATGGGACAGTTTCGGACCTGCATGCACTTGTTGAATTTTAGAAATAATCAGTCAATCACTAAAATAAATACTTTGACTTGTTTTCTATTATTTCCCTTTCTGGCATCATTTGCAGTAACAGAACTTTTTACGGTGAATAACGATCAATTAAAACATTTTAATCATCTTCATTATAACAACCTGCTCCTCTTGACTGAAGTAGGCAGCACACGATTGGTCCATTTTATGCAAAAGGAGAGTCAGATGACACATTAAATGCCCTCTTTTTGTTTATAACCACCATCTTGACACCCAACACCTCTGACTGAGGTTTTAGTCGAGCCAGCGAACACAAAGAAAGCCCGGCTACGTTAAACTTGCTTCGGTTGGACAGCATTTCTTACAATCTGAATTCAACATTTAATCCTAATCAAGCCCTCACTAAATGAGTTCACACGGTGCTGATTAAGCCTTGCAGCAGCTGGTAAATCGCTCATTATTTTGCAGCATACTGGAGTTTTAGATGTGGTTTTTGGGGTGACGTTGCCATGCTAGCACACCGCTAGCACACCGCTAGCACACTGCAGCAACGATCGACGGCTTTAGAGGGGAGCAACTGTAGTGACGGAAACAAGAGGAGGTTGCAGCAACTAAGTGAGCGTAAGAAACATCCAAGAAAAGTTTCTGATGCTCCCAAAAACTGGAACAAACACTGTAAGCAAACATCAAATTGTGTAATTACTCTCACTGCCAGAAGGGGGAGACGAAAGATCCACTACAGTCTGGTTCAGTCCTTTTCTTTATCAAATCTAATCATGGTTTATCTCTCAGCAGCTAAAAGTCAAGGAAGTTGTAAATACTTTAATATAAAACTTTATATCATGTGAAAGATTATGAGACTTGTCTGGGTCTCACACAGACGTTGCCTCAAGAGATTTTCAATGATTTGCACTTTATAATTAGGATCTGGTCTCTAAAATAGTTAAATAGAATTCAGTTTCTTACCACAATGCAAAACTACCCAGCTATGAACTGAATGTCTGGATGTCTTTTGACTTGCAAAATCAATCACAATGTGCTTACTGGTGTTAATAAAGTGTTATTAAATACTTTTTGTCTTATATCAGCAGATCTTAAATTAAAGCAGCTTCGGAAACAACTCCCATGATGCACGGCCTTCAGAGTTTTCCTCCAAGTAGACGTAATTCGTCTGGATGTTGTTCCTGTTGTTGCACTCGGAAGAAAACTTTTGAAACGGTACAAAAATAAGCAATGACATGGTTGTATGAAAGCCATAATTGCCTTTAGGACATTGTTTACTGTGATTATGCATTCTTCGGAGCAGTGGGCGGAACTCAGCTGTGCCTCACATCACAGCACTGCCATACCTATAATCACACAGAATAATGTTGACTGGAGCATTATTGCCCAACTGTATATGTGTAGGTTGTTGGGAATCTGTGGAGGAATCTATAAAAGGTCAATATGGCATTTTCAGAGAGTGGCTGCATGCTGAAGAGGCAGAAACATGGCACCCGTTGCCTGAACATACTCTTTCTATCAGAGCCTCTCGCCGGAGTTGATCGCTGGCTCCTGCTGCAGGCCACTGCAGACACATGGCACCACGGCGCAGATGGCGAAACAAGGCGACCAAACAGCCGCAGTCAAAACAATTATGACATTTGTGCCACGAGTTATCTCTCTTTTTTTTTTCCTGGCGTCAACGCCGTCACTCCGCATAAGTCGCACTTAGCCGTAATGAGCGGCAGTGGGTCTACGGGCACATGCGGCCTCTTCATACATCACCACGTTAATATTTGTTGATTTAGAAACGCAGACTCGTGAATGACACAGAGCGGGATTCGCTGAATAATCCCCTTTCTGGTGCACAAAGGCATAACTTAAGCTGCTACAGTGAATACTAAGTCTCTCTCCAGCCTGGCATGCGTTGGACTCCTTCACACCCGAGCAGTCCAACTCGCTCAGATCAGCCTGTCTCTCGACTCGACACAAACACATGTTTTGTGGAGGTACTACTGGAAAGATACAGAGCGCTATCTATCAAAATGGAGCCGGGGTGGAAGTCGTTCTAATCTCCGGCTGCATCCCACCTACTTATTTACGTCACATAGACGCCGTGGATGTACATGCAGGAGATGCACACAGCAGTCCCTCCGTTATTAGTTAAGATAAAGCACGCGAGGCCTGCAGGGAACTGTGCTGTTTTTCACTTTATCCAGACAGAACCTCGGCCATAAATTATCCCCCAACTCCCATCACCGATCCTCATATCACGCGGCGAGGTATGCAGAGGGCCAGGGCGCCGATATAAATTGATGAAACAACAAAACAGTGCCCCGCGAAGAGTAAAACATATTCCTCAAAAAACACTGACTGCCCCCATTAATCGCGCCTCCCTTCCCCAAAAAAAGCGCCCAAGAGCAACGGAGGAGATAGCAATTTGAAAATGAATCAGCATTTTTCGCTGTTGACAGTTCGGAACCAAAGGCTTTGAAAAAAAACAGGCATTAATCTACACAAGTAGTTTCAGCAAAGAATGACCCGTTGTGATTTGAACAAACGCCCGCCGTCGCACGAAGGGACGTTTAGGCTTGTCAGAGGCTTCGTCAATCATTCGCTAATTGAAAGGGAGAAGCTGGAGCCACTCGACTAGAGCCGCTGGGCGAAATATTCATTATTAACTGTTTTCAACAGGGATTAATCCCCCTGATTGTTTTGTTTTTCATTAAATCGATCGATAATTTCATCTTAGAAAGTCATGAAAAAAGCTCTTTAAATTGCAATCGATATGCAGTCAATATAGAATAAGAACATCCTCAATATTTATAGCATCTAATATTTGATATTTTGATTGACAAATGGCTCTATTGATAAATTATTTATCTATTGTGGGGTTTTTTCCACCCGTTGCTCATTCATTGACTCATTTTTTCAGCTCCAGATCAAACAGAACCACCATAACCTGGCACTGAGCAGCAGCTTTCCTTGAAAATGTCAAACTGAAATCAGAGACTTGGCTGCAGCCACGTTTTTTTTTTCTTCTCCTCTCTCTGTGGTTGACCCATAACTTGAGGATTTGAGGGGAATTAAGTGAGATTCCAAGTGTACGTGGCTGGTCATCTGATGTCAAACAAGCAAAAATCGGCAGTTTATTCCACACACGTGTGACCGGACTTTGAAATGACTCAGTGATTATGCTCAGCGTTGTGTGTAGAAACCCTGGAAAGACCCACTTGCTCTTTGCTTTGGCTCAAAGGAAGAACCTGAGAGTGTCACCAGAGGGCTGATTGTTGACTGATGGAGATGATGCAAAATGCAGCTAAAGGTGATGATGGTACGATAATACGTTGGGGGATGCGTGGTCCTCGACGGTGACGTTTGTGCAAATTGCGAGAAAAACCCACAAAAGCAGCATGAATCAGCCGCTACAACTGTTGGTCTGAGCAACAAGGAGGCGGTTTGTCACAGGGAATTTACTGAGGAGCATTATGGTGGAAGTGCATCACCTAAATCCCACATCGTAGCATCAATTACCTGTCTTAAGCAGCGAGAAGCAGAGTGTGCAGGGAGGAAAAAAAAACCTGGGATTGTTAGATGAGTCACCCTGCTCTGAACCAGTGGTGGACTACATGTGTGTCACGCATGAAGAGAAGTCTATTCACCCAAGTGCTTATTTCCAACAGTGAAGGCTTCTGTCAGGGCTGTTCTGGTGAGCCGTCCTGGCACCGGCTTGCATCCACTCGGCTCCTCGGCACGCAGGTAAATGCCAAAAGCTACAGCTCTTGTCAGGCCGCTTCTTACGCTCTAGCGTTTGTGCTCCTGATGACTCAGGGACGTAGCAAGGTGATAAAACCCAAATTCACACGCCACGACAGCTTCCCCGAGTTGAGAAATCATGTTTACCGCCGACGACGGTCGTAAATTCTCGCCTGTTCTAGAAACAGTGACGCCAGCCACCTTTAAAGTTTACGTGGTGAGAAACAGTCACATCCTTCCAGTTGAGCTTCAGGCTTCTTCTTCTTTTTTTTTTTTGTCAGAATCCAAGAGCTCAGTGTAGCTGCTCAGGTGGCCCATTGCCCTATTGAGACACTTACTGGTGTGTGGCCTTAATTTTTAGCACTTACCAGCACATTACAGTGCACTGAAATAACAGGTCACCTGCACGTTTAGCACATAAAGCCGAATATAATCCCACACAGCTCAGAATGAAACAGTAGAGGGTACTTTCATACCACAAAATGACCATTTTCCCAGAGTTTTCAGAGCTTTAGTGAACCCACTGATGCTAAATAATACACGATAAGATGAATACTTTGCTGAAATGACTATTTAGCAATGATTTAACTCGCAATTTAGCCCCCAGAGATGTGACACACTGTGCAGTGGAGAGGGCTGCATGCAAGTATTACGGAATAAGCGACCCATTCACGCTCCGACCGTGTCCTTCATTTTACAGGCGGCTCGTAAAAATGGCCAGATGTGAATATGGACACTTGAGGAGGAACCGTTTCTGGTTTTAAGTGGAATGGATTTTGGCTGCAGCGGCACTGATTTCAGATGTGTGATGTGATGCCCCAAATGCAGCTCCCCCCCCCTCTCTGCCCATCGCCAACCAACACACATGTATTTTCAGCATCAGGGCATTTTCAGCACCTCCCACTGATGGACAGCTCCTATTCACAGCTTCTCCTGCTTTCTGGTTCTTGTGCGGCTGCATTGCCAAAGCAAGAGTTGACATTTTAAACATGTATACTTCTGGTTAACCTGCCCAGGCTGCTGTGGTGGGGAGACGGAACAACCTGCTGTATCACCCACGGGTGGCTTGGCTGAGGTTTTTTGTTTCAGACACACACCAACAAAAAGAGAAAAAAGGAGCAGATTCTGTGAAATAAAGCGTGACCCGATGCACATTCCAACTCCAAAGCGCCCTTTTCCTCTGGACCCAGCCAGTCCAACCTGGCCAATCCGGCGCCCTTTTTTGCTGCAAACGTGTATGCTGAGAATACCTGAACTGAATTTGAATTACCATATGACGTAGGCCTTTTTCTAGCAGTAATGTCCTACTGGCAACAGGGACTACCACACAGACTCACAGCCTCTACCAGGCGCTCAAACGCGCAATTTGTTGCACCAGTTTACCCCCTACATCTCCTCCAACCCCCCTTCTGCTCCTATCTATCTTTATCTGCCTCTATATATATCCACACGCGCGCGTTCGGGAGCGCACACAATCCGCTCACACCCGAAACAGGATGCGACAGCTATCGTAACCCACCTATAGGCATCGGAAAATCAAAGAAAAGTATCTTTCTGTGCATTGGAGTCAGCGAGCCAAGCGCAAATCACGGGTTAAATGGCGATGAAAGATGGGTCTGCATGGGGAACACACACAGCAAAGCGCATCACACCGACTATCCAAACGGGGGCTGAAATTTGGATTCAATCAAAGATACTTACGCATTTTTCTCGAATGAATGAAATCGAGGCTGAGAGCAGTGCAGGGAAAATCAGCAGCGGCAGCGGCAGCAGCAGCAGCAGGGCCCCGGTTCCCCGTTTTCAAGATTTGCAGTGCGACCGTGGCACAAATCTCCATGTGAAAAGGGGGGAGAATCGGAGGAAAGGGCTGCTGCAGTCCGCGTCTCTCTCTCGATCACAAGTCAAGATGCTCGCCTGCGAAAAATGCACTCAGAAAGAGTTGCGTGGATCTGCGGTGCGGCCACCATTCCCACGGATGGATGGAAAAAACGCACAGGAGGAACCAGAACCAGCAGCAGCAGCAGCAGCGGCGGCAGCAGCAGCTCCCCGGACTTGAAGGTATTCCTCTGGACTGGAGAGGAGGAGGAAATCCTGCAGAGTTTTTGATGGGGAAATCAAGTCCTCACAGGCCACCTTTCTTCTTCTTCTTCTTCTTTTTTTTTTTATCCTTCCCCAAACCAGTTGACTCCCACTGGTGGTTTCCTTCCAAATCCGACCAGGAAAAAAAAAAAACAAAACAAAAAGAAAAAAAAAAAAGAAAAGAAAAAAAAAAGTGGTGCGATTCTCGTGGAATTTGGGCAGTCCAGAGGCTTTGGATCTCTCCTCCAAACAAAAATGAACCGGGATGAGTGTGAAACGGACGTGACAAATTAACAATTAGCTATTTAAAGCATTGTTGATAAGGTCAGCGCAGAAAGAGGTGCAGGAGCGAGGAGGAGAGGAAAAAAGAAAAAAGAAAAAAAAACCCTGAGAACGCCTATTGGATAAAAATTAAGGATATCCGTCCCACTGCAACCATCACACGCGTCGCATCAGGACAAATGGATTGCCATAGGCTGCTCTAAAAAAAAAAAAAAAGAAAGAAAGAAAGAAAAAGAAGAAGAAGGGGGAAAAAAATCGCACAGCATATGGCATACAGTATTTTTTCGATCAAGTAGGTGCTGCTTCCCCTCCCAAAACCAATTCGGTGTATTGATTACATAAGAGCAGCTGTTAGGGATAATTCCGTGCGTCCGGGATCCGGGCGGTGAAGCAGCATCATCCGCAAATAAAGCGGCTTTCTCTCCCTCTCTCTCCCTCTCTCTCTCTCTCTTTTTTTTTTTCCTCCTCTCTGTGCCACCGGCTCCTAATGGTCCCTCCGCTCGCTGCAGTCCATGACTTGAATAGCGAGCACGTTGAAATCTCCAGGCACCAGATCTGCGCGTCGGAGTCACGTGTGCGTGTGCGTGCGTGTGTAGGTAAGAAGTGTACGTAGGTGCGCGCATGCATGTGTAGGCGTGTTCCCGTGTCGTCCCTCCTGGTGGGGGTAGGAGCGTTTGGGGGGGACGAGCACTTTAACTTTGACCACTTTGCCTGCGCCCATTTAAAACGAGCCCAGCGGTCGTTAATTATCAGGGATCAATAGCATGAACGCGTAAAAAGCCCAGATCTGATGCCCGATCAGCGTGTGTTGGTGTGTGAGTCAGCTGTTGATGAGGTATGGTTGCCACCTACAGGCGTTATTCTCTGTTCAGTCATCCAAAGCGGACCGTTTCCACAGTCTGCACCCTCAAAATAAATTCACATTCAACACGTTAGATGCTAGTTGTTGTTTTTTTTCTCTCCTCCGCATTCAGTGGAAATCAGCGCGGAGAAGTCACGTCGTTTTCCCACTGAGAGCATCTCTATTTGCAAACAAGTTCTTTTTAATCGGTTTCAAATGAAAACCACACGTCTGTCTGTCTGTCAAGAAGCCTCCTTCACAGCTAATGGCCACCAGTGATTCAGATGATAGAAGATGTCAGAAAAACAGGGTTTCAACAAACTGAGCTGCTGTAATCCAAATGCACTCCAAAATTTAACATATGGAGCTGGAATTCAGAAAAATAACAAGCTTCAAGTCAAAACAGGTGAAATATGTGCATTTCAGATTAAAAGAAGACAGTCTTAAAGTG
>NW_007578788.1:212854-219703 GCF_000690725.1 Stegastes partitus
TATTTGCATTTCTGATTATTAAAGACAAACGTCAGCATCATGTGAGACTGTTGTGGTGCTCTCCAACAGAAAAAATAAATCAAAAATGTGACCTGCACAAAGATAACAACCCATCAAACAAGTGGAAGTTCCAGGTATCCAGTAGCTTATGCATGTCAGATTGAAGAAAAAATACTGAAACGAACGCGCAAAGTTACTGGTGGAAGAAATAAGGTGCAAATTTATGGCGGTATTTCAAATATTAAAGAGTTTGGCAGCCAACGGTCCAGTATGGTGCTCTGTCAAAGTATAAATCAAACATGTGACCTGATAAAGGTGATATATCTGAACAATCCATCCAACATGTGTTCATACGACTCCTTCTGAGCCACGAGTGTCAACCTGCTGGAGGCCAGAAGAAACAGCATTTGTGAAACATGAATGTAGTTTTTTTTTAAATTTGAAAATAAAAAACACACTTCTGTCTGTCAGGAAACCTCCTGAACTACCACACTGCTCTTTTTGTTGTTGTGTGGTCTCCAGTAAGTAGGATTCAAACGCACTGGTGATGAAATGATTGCAAAAAACGATATAAACATGCTCTCAGTGGGAGTATCAGTGCGATATCATGAGTTATTTTTGCTGATTTCCGCGTAGATTTTATTATTTTTGCCTCTAACATGTTGAATGTGAATGTATTTGTGGATGCAGACTGTGGAAGTGGGTGAATTCGTCTTACTGGCAGCCATAAAATAATTTCAAAAAGCGAGCAGCGTCGGGGTAAAAGAGGTTTCCTGACAGACAGAAGTGTGGTTTATATTTGATCTGAGATGAACAGCCGGTCTCATTAGGTGACATAATGAACCGCAAGCCTGCTACGTGACCGGTCGGCTCCTGGTCAAACCGAGGAAAGGCAAAGACGAGCGTAAATTAGAGCTCAGATTACACGACGTAAAGAAAATAATTCCAGTTTTAGAGAGCTGCTAGAGAAAAAAAGTGACAGCCTTCATAAAAAGGGCACTTTCTGGTGGTGTGACGGGTATGAAAATGAGGTGAAGCGCATCGCTGTGGCCTTCGCTGTCACAGCATCAAAAGATTCACACCAATGGGGGGGTTTTTTTGGACTGACATGTGAGACAGTGCTCCCCATCGCCCTCGTCAAAACACCAAATGAGGGCTGCAACTCCAGATAAGCCGCCTTATTAATAATTTGGCAATTATTTCTCAATTTATCACTTGAAAATGTCAGAAAACAGTTAAAAATAGCAAAATTTCCCAAAAGAATTGAGTCGCTGTGATCCAAAGTCAGTCCGAAACTTGAAGTCGGAACAGGTGAATTATTGGTATTTATGATTTAAAAAAAAGACAAGAATCTGCATCATATGAGGTCGCTATAGACAGATAGGAGGAATTCAAGGTGTCCAGTGGCTCACACTTGTTGAATTTAAGAAAAGTAAGGAAGCTAATGTGCAAAAGAACATGCAGAGTGATGTGCAGATCATGCTGGTGGAAGAAATAAGGTCCACAAATGTGTTGTTATTTACAATAAAGTAGAGTTACCCAGGATTATTGGGTTTTATTGCACCGTTAAGGCAGCCAAAAGTCCAGTATGGTGCTATTTGAGTAAAAAACTAGCTGATAGATAAACCAAAGTATTAGAGAAATCAAAAAATTTGACCTGATAAAGGCTCTAGATTTGCACAAATCCAACAATTGTTGACAAAATTCATTTTAAGTCTTGAATGCCAACCAGCCAGTACCTCAACATATGGAGCTGGAATTTAAAAAACACCAAATATTGAAGTCAGAACAGGTGAACTGTTTGCATTTCTGATTAAAAAGACCAAAGTCTACATCTGGTATGGCGCTCTTAAACAGACTTTTAGATAAACTGACGTCTTGAGTGAATCAAAAAAATGTGACCCGATTAAGGCGCCAGATTGCACAAAGATTGCAGTTTATCCAACATGTGTTCCATGAAATTCATTCTGAGCCATGAATGTCAAGCTGCTGGTGGCGAGAACAAACATCGTTCATCATCTGTGGAACATAAATGCCGGTAAAAACACATTTCACGACAATAAATCCAGCACAGTTTCCCAGAACGTAGTCCGAAGCCTCAACATGTGGAACTGGAATTTTAAAAAAATATCAAATATTCGAGTCAGAACACGTGAATTGTTTGGATTTCTGATTAAAAAAAAACCAAAGTCTACATCTGGTGAGAGTGTTGTGGTGCTCTTGGAGTGGAAAAAATAGCTTTTAGACAAACCGACGTGTTGGACGAATCAAAAATGCGCCTCGATGAAGGCGCCAGATTGCACAAAGATTTATCCAACACGTGTTTCATGAAATTCATTCCGAGCCATGAATGTCAAGCTGCTGGTGGCGAGAACAAACATCGTTCATCATCTGTGGAACATAAATGCGAGTGGAAAACCTTTCACGACAAGCCGTCCAATCGCCGCTGAGATATTTCGATGTAAGTGGTTCCACCGAGCGGCAAACCGGTGTGGCTAAAAACGAATTAAATGACTAACTGGCTTTCAAAATAGTTGCAGATTAATTGTCTGCTGATTGACGCGTCTATTAATCAGCTAATTGATTCGGTCCTGGAGGAGATTCCTTTGTGCGAACGCCGCTCCACAGATTTCATACGATCGATGCCAGAGAGGACCGAGGCGGTTCTGGCCCGTCACAGTGTCCTGGCACCTTATTAAGGCGTTTTCCTGCAGTTTCTAGTCTTTTCCATGTGGAGATCTATTTACTATATCTGCGACAATGTGTGGATCATATCACATCACAAGCATTATGCAGCTAAAGAGGCTGGAACGCGTTTTATTCGCTGTGTAATTAAGACCTTTGAGTTTCACTGAGCTTTACAGAACAGCTGAGATGAAGAAGTGCACGTGGGAGGATCATAATGAGAAATAAGACTTTAGCAAATGATTTCTGACTGAATCACAGTCAGAGAGTAGATTAAGAACCGCAGCTGAAATCTGTCCCTGTGCTTGCATTCGTCATTGTTAAAACTCGTGTCCTTTTTAAACGCAACAAACACCAATATAAAAACACACACACACACACACACGGTCGTCATTGGATTTGGCACACTCGACAAAATAAGTGATAATTTGGTGAACAATGCAACAAATCTGACGCTGCCTCCGTATGTCCCTCTTTTTTTTTTTTTTTACCAGCGAACATTTATCCGACTTCTTTGAGCTGAAAACAAGCTCCTGCATTCTCATGAAGCATTTTGCTGTTTTTTTTCTTCTCTCCACATCCTCCTGCATGACTAAAAGGGTAGCTTGTCAAAACACAAGCCAATTTCACATATATTAAAAGCAATCTTTGCTCGAAGAAGCTAAAATCGGCGGCGAAACTCATCTGAGATCACTTTTCAGCAGGTGCACGTAGCCGGACCTCGCAGGCTTCACGTAATTAAAATTCACCTTGTTGGAACATCAGTGCCTCCGCAAACACTAAAATATACATCTGATATGTTTTCTGTTATCAGCATTTTTTTTTTTCTTCCTGCTTTGATGAACTATGAATTTTAATTCCTTGAGATCTCCTGAGCAGGAAAATTAAAAATAAAAGCGCGGGGAACAAGGGGAGGGAAACACACCCTGTTGTTGCTGTAAATGAAAAGCTCAGCAGATCTGTACGATCAAATCAACGTCAACCGCACGCCGCTCCGACAATCTACTCCCTCATTACGATGTGTTTCATAGCAGGACTAAATAAATACAATGCATGTTTCGCCCGATTTGAATCCATGCAGCAGCAGCAGCAGCAGCAGCGCTCCGTGTCAGTGCCTGAGATTTCCAGCCCACAAATGGCTTCTGGGGGGTAACGCAACACATGGAGTTTGAAGCTTATTTGACAGCTTGACAGCTTCTCTTACTTTTATTTTCTATGCAAAAGGCAAAGTTGGAAACGGTTTAGGCCAAGTGCATATACTCCATTTTCTAAAAGATTCCATCAAAAATACTCACACGGAGGACTTGTGATTAACAGAATTATGCATTTTTAACTAGAAGCACAAAGAAAAATGATCCCAGAAGAGCTTGGATACTATAAATGTAATACAAGCTGCGTGCGCCGTCACTTTTTCTAAATGCAAACGCAGTTTCCTGTCGAATTACAGCAGAATACTGGCGGCTGTAGTTGCAGTGCAGCGTTTTGATGGTGTCACAGTTGTAATTTACCAAAGTAGTTACTGTACAGCTGATTTCAGTTCTCTAGAGTACAATACAAAAAAAATAATTAAGTAAAATGCAGCCAAATGCTAACAGCAGTTTTTTTCCGATATATAGTTAATAACTGTAACATCCGATGCTTTTTAGGAGCCAGAATCCAGAATAATCAATAAGAGTTTGGCAGCTAAGAATGTCACTGAATAGTTTCACCGCCATGTTGGCATTTCTTTTTGTACATTTCTTTTCTTTGATTCCAAAAATACATTTGATAGTTTGCCATCCGTCATATAATGCCGGCTTCAATGTTCCAAATCCATAAAAAAGCGTAACTTGGCCTATATTTCAGTCTGTATTGTGTGAATTGCTGAACTTTAAAAATCTTGAAGAGTTGGTAAATTTCAATTCTGATTCATAAAATCGAAAAGGAACATTGTTGTGCGTGCTATACTTCTGCAATTTGCAGTTTATGCATTACAAGAGTAGTTTATCATCGGAAAGTCTAGTCAGTAAACTTCATATTCTACTGTGGAATCTGTAATCAGTTATATGGTACGTAGCTGTCTATGTAAATTACAACTATAACTCTGTTAAATTACAGTAAAGCGTTGGCAAAATTAGCTGTCGGTATTTCCCAGGAAAAGTTGTCAAAGTGTAGGATTTTATACGGTGATATGCTGATATATACTGGGAATAACAATCCAAGAAAATAGGAGCCTTCAGGGAACATTCAGGGAACGTTCCCTGAAGGTTCCTGGTTGCTGAGATGTGTCCTTATTATTTATGATTCAGAACTACCCACTCACAACAATCACAAGGTACCGAAACACCTAAAACGACACCAGACAGCGATGTGCGACGCATTTCAGTCTATAAAATATACTTTAGATACAACAGAAAAATAATTGAACTTAATGCAAAAAGAAAAAATAGTTCTCAGGATTTCAGGGTATCAGTTTAGCAGTAATATTCTTAGTTGGCTAAATCAAGTTGCTGCTCTGAACATGTTGTACAAAAATGTTTTAATTAGTTCATACTGTCAGTTTTTACAGCGATTAACATTCTTCAAAATTAACATCCGATTTTACAGTTTTTAACATGATTTGGAGCCAATAAGTAATCTATGGTTAGAATTTGGCTGTACAGGGATTTATAATTTATTTCTTATATTTATTATAAAAAAACATTTATTATATTCATTCATTCATTCATTCATTTATTCCATTATTCATTGAATTTCCCTTCTGGGATAAATAAAGTATTTTTCATTTCATTCATTCATTTCATTATTACAGTTTTCTTAAAAAGAGCTCTGACATTCATTATTAAATGGTTTTTTTTGGTGTAACTGCTTCTCTCCAAGAAATCACATCCTTGAACTAACAACTAAACTATTAAAGCACATTTAGATGGAAGCACATCTGCCACTGGATTTTCTATTAATGTAGAAAAGAGATAATTAACTGGCGAGTCACAGATGGATTAATAGTGTCAGAGTGTGTTCACTGATGGTGCAGCTCGATGTCCACTCGCAGTGACTGCAGCGCTGTTCAACCTTTTGGCATTCACGGCAGCGCCTGGTTGAAGTCAGGCAAAGGTCTGGTTGAACAGAAAAAGTTCACCATGTCTTGACACGCGGCGTAATTATTTATGCATGCGCACTAACCACCTCTGTAGAGTCTGGTGGAGCCTCACACAGCAAAACTAGAATCACTGCCTCGCTGTCATGTGCCTCCACCGAGCAGTCAAGCTGCAAGTTAACATCTACGTGCGACCTTTCATAAAGAGAAGCAAGTCAAATTCCTTGCATTTGTTCCCCAGTAAATGCTTTAAGTTGTAGCCGTGACAGAACGCTGCTGCAAAGAAGCTACAAATTCTAAACCGCGGCCGCTTCACACACATCTTCAGCCTGACAGCGCAGAAGATCTATGCAATCGCCACAATTTCAAGGTGGGCACCCGAGATTAGTGTCACCAATTCAGTATCTGAACAAATGTGAAATACGGTCACGGTCTCCGCTTCGGGTCCTGAGTTATGGCGCTGGAAGATTCCCTCAAGGCGCTCCCGAGACGCCGCGTTCACCAGAGGAGGACGTATGGATGGACGCACAACTCAAACCCAGAACGCCTTCGGGCCGCCGGCTGCAGAAATATCGACGGTAATCCGGCCGGTGTTTAAATTGCACGGAAATGGGAAAAGAATTTAGTCGTCCTGGAACATAATTTCTGGCAGACAGTGTTGCTGCTCGAGACACGATGAAAATTATAAAGAACACTGAAAATTTAAAACAGCTTTTTGCCTCATTCGCTCTTTAGGGAGGAAGAAGGTTCTTCTCGCTGACTTATTTAGACATGCCGGCTTTAAAGTCTGTCAAACAAATTGAAGGACACAGATGGGAAAAGCTGTGTGAAAGTGTTTAACAAATTATGGGCAGAGATGGCTTTAGTTGATTCTTTTTATCCCTCATTTTGGTCCATAGCCACTTTTCTGTCAAAGTAGATTTGGCCTCTATATTTCTTTCTCTCTGTGAGACGTCTCTTTTCCTTCTTCCTTCTTTTACCATCAGCCTGTTGGGATCCTTGGATCGGCTGCTGTGGTAGCACATGTCCCAGACTGCTTTCTGGGACAAACTTCAAGAAGCTGGGCTGGGAAAAAAAAAAAAAAAAAA
>NW_007578788.1:220954-236540 GCF_000690725.1 Stegastes partitus
TGGGACTGATGTTGTCTCACGGTATGTAAACTCTGGTCTTCTGGTGAATCGCTGGTTGATGCCTCCATCCTTCACTCCTGCATCCTCATCTCCTACCAAGTCACAGATTATAGTTATGTCCTGATGAAATTACGTTTTCCTCAATTTGTAATCGAGAAGACAGTTTGGTTGTGTAGAGACTGGGTTACAGTGTTTGAACGGAGCGGAGAAATTCCCGTTATGAGTAAGAATAACTGTCCCAAGGCTGCAGCTTTGAGTCACTGGATGTAGACTGCAGGTATAAGCATGCCAAATCCCCTTCACTACAGGTAACAACAGCAGCAATCTGCAAACTGGCAAGGATTCGGATCATGCAGCGAGGCAACCCGTCTAGTTTTGTCAGTGAAAATGTCATTTTATTGACATTGCTCGCCTCCCTGTGTGCAAACAGTTCCCCCGGGACGACTTTGAGTCGACACGATTGCTGCAGCCTTGGCGTAGCTCCGCCCAGTACAACCCTGATTGGTTGAAAGACGTATAAATGAGCTGGAGCCTCTCGTGCCCCTTCAGCAGAATGATAATGACGTGCAGTCAGACCGTTCTGTGCTGCAGACGGCACTGGGGTGGAAGTAGTTCAGTTTAGGAGGCTCGCCGTTTCTTGTTGAGCAGCGCAGTGGTGTCACATTTTGCTCTTGTAAAAATGTCAATGTCTTGCATCTAAAATCTTAAAGCAATTACAGCATCAAAGGTAGAAGTGTATGCCTATTTTATTGCTGTGTTACTATATATGATTGCATTATTGCTATTGACAGGTTGCTATGTACAGACGATGGAAGTGAGGTTTATATGCACTTTAGTTCAGTGCCAATTCTCAACATCTCACAAAGTCATAGAGAGAAACCGTCCATCCAGTGCAGCTCTTTGGCAACACTAGAAAGAACGAAAACAAACTCCCATTTAACAGGAAGAAACCTCCAGCAGAACCAGGCTCAGAGAGGTCAGACATCTGCCAAGGTCAGAAATGTGTAGTGCATCATGGGAAGTCCTCCAGCAGTTTAGGATCATAGCAGCATCGCTAAGAGACAGTTCGGGGACACCTTTATTGAAAATGGAGGTCTTGAAAGTAGAGAAGGTGTCTGCCTCCTGAACCCAAACTGGGATTTGATTCCACAGGAGATTTACAGCTGACAACATCAAACTGCGTCATGAAGCATGTAAGCAAGTGTGGCTACAAACATACATCAGTATCGTTTCATATCGGAATCGGAAATTAAGAGTTGGACAATATCGGCATATCGGATATTGGCAAAAATATTGTACATCCCTAGTCACAACCGCCGATGTATGACACCCTCTGGCACGCACAGTGTTGCCAATTTGGCAACTTTCCAAATTGTCTTGGTGACTTTTTTTGTCAAAAGGGACCAGCGACAAATCTCTTTCTGGTGTCACTGGAGACTTTTCTGGTGTTTTGGAGACTCTGACGTGAAATCGTCCTCAGCGAGCAGCAGTGATGCCGTGAGCTCCTCCCGTCCCAAAGCGCTCACAGGCGGTCAGGAGTCTGGTCAGCAGTCCCAGCTGCAGGCAGCAGGAAACCAGATTTTTACTTTGCTGCAGGTGGATGATTTAAGTCTGGCTGTTTAGTTCATAAACACGAGGAGGACTCAAACAGATACTGAGTATTTTATTTGAAAGTAACCTTGAACCCAGTGTCTTTTTTTTTTTTTTTTTTCAGAGTTCAAAATGTTTTTGTTGCATGCAGAAATAAAATGTCGTTTTTTCAGTAGCAGGTCATTAATTTCATAAATGCAACACACTATAGTTTTTTTTTACACATAGCATGAAGGTTAAAAGGATATATGCTATCAGTGTTAGCCTCATTTTAGGTGTCAGACGGGTTTTGTGGCTCCAGATGTTTTCTTTTCTGTGGGTCCAAATGACTCTCTGAGTGTTTAAGGTTGCCGACCCCTGAACTACCGACTGCATCTGTCAAACAAACAGTCCAAATTAGAAATATTGAACTGAAGGCGACAATTAGCTCAAAGTTGTGTTTAACAGTTCCTGTGCTGCAGTAGGATGAGTTCTTCGATCCAAGGATCTTTACGTCTATGTGTCAGAGTCGTCCTGGGCGACCTTTAATTTGACTGAACTGTGCTTCAGACCAAAGATTCTGCCAGTGTGATGTAACACACATGGAAAAGAGTTCAGACCTTCCTTTTTTAATACTTAAGTTTTGTCCAGATGCTGTGGTTTATATGGAATTAGTGGGAATCGACTTGATTTCTTGCATAAACTGGCAGCATAAAGTGACTTAGGGAGGCGTTTTTAAACCACACAAGATCTGTGGCCTGCGTCATTTTCATGCTCGTAAAACTGTCCAGTGTCCCCTTGTGCATATGGGATAAATGATTCCCTGTTCATTCCTTCAGATTTGTCTTTTATTTGGGTTTCTGTGCGTGCTAAGGCCAGCGTACGGGAGCGAGGCTCACCTTGCTGCTTTGATTTATTAGCGCATGCGACTCAGGAACTCCCCCCGCAGAGAGACCTCCGAGGCATTCTCTACGTTTACGTGTGTTATTTATTTCATTTTATTTTGTTAGTATTCAGTGATCACAGTGAGCAGTGTAGGAGGATGAACCTTAATGGACCGTGTTTCCTCTCATTACAGCAGTTCCAGATAATTAAAGTGGCATTTCTGTGTATGCATATTACATTAAAGCTCCTTTGTGGATTAAAGAAAAAAAAAAAAAAAAAACTCAGCTGGTGAAATGGCTGTGAAGGCTGTAAATGTTCCCACTCTGAGGAGAATAGAGAGCTGCCAGTCTGAGATGCTCCCGCGGGCATTGAGACGACTTCCGGTTTCGGTGTGAAGTCAAACCGATTTCAGAAGTGTTTTTGTGTGTCATTAGTGTGGCTATCTGGAGTTATTGTGCAGCCTTGAAGTGTGTGATTGCTGTATCTACAAAGCAACAGAAGTTGTCTCTTCTCTTTATTTTTATGGCTTAAAAAGGCTTCAACATGATCTGTATGTAGGTCGGAGAGAATAATCTATTCAAATTCTCTGCCATTAAAGTAGCTCTGTGTATTGACGTTTTGACCTTTGTGTGCTTGGCCACAGAAGCCCTTTGGGACTGATTGTTTCTGTTAATGCAGTAAAATCACTTGAAGCTGAGATAGCTTCAACTCTGAGTGAATATATGGCCGCATATAAAGAACTGACTTTGCCATCTTTAGTTTTTCAGCTCTTTTAAAACCACTTGTGCTGTTAAAACTAGATGTTTACATGCGCAGTTCATGTAGATGTTAAGTCAGTGTGGTTGGTGTTTTGGGGCTGCACTGTGGCTCAGTGGTTTGCACCGTTGCCTCGCAGCTAGAAGGTCGCCGGTTGGCGTCCCGGTGGGGGCACTGGAATCTTTCTGCGTGGAGTCTCCATGTTCTCCCCGTGCAGCGTGGGTTCTCTCCGGGTTCTCCGGCTTCCTCCCACAGTCCAGAAACATGCTGAGGTTAATTGGTGATTGTAAATTGTCCGTAGGTGTGAATGTGAGTGTGCTTGGTTGTCTGTCTCTAAGTGTAGCCCTGTGATAGACTGGTTACCTGTCCAGGTGAACCTGCCTTCACCCTGAGTCAGCTGGGATAGACTCCAGCCCCCCATGACCCTAGTGAGGATTAAGTGGTGTATAGATGATGGATGGATGGATGCATGATGTTTTGCAGAAGGCTGCAATTCATGCAGTAAGATGAACAACTCACAAATTCACAAACCAGCCGTCCAAACAATGCAGCTTTTCTGCAAGGTAGAAAATAAAAAAAGAAAACTTCCCTTTAACCCTTTCAGCACTAAGCATCTTTGGTGTCTTAGCGAATGCTGCTAACGGTTAGCGGCAAATACGCTAGCAAATAGCAGCGTTGGCAGCGAAGACGACAGGAGTGAAACTAACGGCACAATTTGCAGCGTAATTTTTTTTCAGGCAGCAGCGTAACGCGCTGTTATAACGCTGGTGAGAACCCTGCATGCAATTAATGATCAGTTCTTATATACTGAGACATCAGCCAAAGTCTTGTCATGAGTTAGTTTTGATCGCCCATAAACATTTTGGAAACAAGTAGTGAAAATCACGTTTTCTGGTGATTTTGGGGGTCAAACGATGTCATTTTACTTTATTTGCATAATTTATTTCATGACTGAATCGCTTGTTCACGTACGAGGATTCCCGCTGATAGTCAATCAAAGTGAATATAACAGAAAGTCGCCATATATTGGAACCCGCTGTACCGGGCTGCAGGAGTCGTAATGCCAGCCCGGTGTAGTGGGCTGTAGTGTCGAAAGGGTAAAAAACACTCGAGCAGAACCGGCTCAGGGAGGTCAGACATCTGCCTCGACTGGGTAGCGTGAGGGTGAAGTGGAGAGAGGACAGGATAGCAAATAGAAAACAGACAAACCATGCATTAAATAACAATAAACACTGTGTAGTGCATCATGGGAAGTCCTCCAGCAGTTTAAGATCATAGCAGCATCGCTAAGAGACAGTTCAGGGACACCTTTATTGAAAGAGGAGATTTTAAAAATAGAGAAGGTGTCTGCCTCCTGAACCCAAACTGAGATTTGATTCCACAGGAGATGAACCTGATAGCTGCTTCTGCTTTTGGAAACCACAAGTAAACCTGAGAGCAAAGTGCTCAGAGAAGAACTGACATCTTTAGTTTTTCAGCTGTTTTAAAACCACATATGCTGTTTAGACTCGTAATATTATGAATAAAGTGTAATCAGTTGCAGTTTTCTTTAGCATAGATGTTAACATGTGCAGTCGATGCAGATTTTAGGTCTTTCTGGTTTCTGGTTGGTGTTTTTTTGCAGGAAGCTGCAGGCCGGTTATGCAAACTCCTCTGATTTCCTTTTTTTTCTTTTTGCTAAAGAAAGCACAAGAACAGAGGATTAAAAAATAATAATAATACCTTCTCACTCCTTATAATGTAGGATCCTGGCCAGATTATTTTAGAAACTGACAAACAATGGAGAGATATGCAAAGCTGCCTTTCATGCTTTCATGCCAATATGGAAACGCTGGCACGCACTCAAATATGCTCCGTGTTCACATCGTTGTTGAACACCGCTGTCCAACAGGCCTTGTTTCTCCAGAATACATTATTTTGATTAATTACTTCGGGTCCCCGCTGAATTTGAATGACCTCCAAAAGAGTGTACAAAGTCCTGGTCATGTGACTTCCTGTATGGGGTCCAGATTTCTATAAAGCATGATAATGAGGCTTATTAGCATAAGCGCGAAGACAGAGAGTGCCTTCTGTATCTTTTATCTTTTAACTTTTGACAGCTTTACCGCCTCGCGTGAACCTGAAACTAAATGCACGAGGAGGGTGATTAATGCAGATGCTTTAGGCACCGCGGCGGAGGGGGAGAGAGCAGTTAGGGGGGGAAGTTTAGTGTGTTCTGTTATTTTGTCATAAACGCTGCAGCGTGTCACAATAAAGCAAACCAGGGCCGGTTAGTTTTGACGTATCCCTGCGTGTTTCAGGCCAGAAACGACAAAACCGGCTCATTACATGCGTAGCTGTCAGAACATGCAGTCCTGCATGAAACCCTTTTATGCTGAAACTGTTAGGAATGTAAAAGTCTAGTATATGAATAATCTGATAACCTTCAGATGGAAGATGTGCATATAAGATTTTAATGTGGCGCGTCTGATTTTTTCTTTCTTTTTTTTTTTCCCCCACCTCCTTTCCATGTCACGGTTTAGAGGATTCTAATACACTATCACCCAAGTGTAACGAGAAAATTGTTCCTTCCCGCGTCCGTCAGAACGAGGCAGACGCTTGTGTGTATTTATCACAGTAAAGATGGAGCGGCAGGTTGAGATAATGGCGGTGCTCCTGCAGTGGCAGTTCAATGGCTTTCTTAATCAGAATGGACAGCGGGTGTCATAAAGGACCGAAGCAGTGACCTTCCATTTGTAGGATTGCCTCTTACAACCCGAGCGAGTCTTCTGCAACATTGATCTCTCCGGGCTCATGTGTGGAATTTTATTTTTTTTTCAACAAGCGCAGGTGCATATGCATTCAAAAAGAAGAAAACCTAGTGAGCACTTTCTAATTGTTCTAAAATCTGCACCGGTGAAATCCAATAAAACGCCTGATGGATGACAGATATGATCGGGCGGTTGTATTAATCAGTACACTGGATCTAATGTTACAGTCCTTTGTGCCATAATCCGGCCTGAGCACCCATACAGGAGCCCATTTCAGATGTCACAAGAAGGATATACTCACCTACAAATGGTGACTGGGGCATAAATCTAAGTGACAACCAGACAGGCGGCACAATTCATTATGTAACCAACTAATCTAACTGCTCCATTCACCAGCCAACTAATTGAATTAATAGAGGTTATGTCTCCTGGGTTATCAGATATGCACTCCCTTATTGCAGACGTTCTGCTGCCGTCAATGCGGGCCGTGCCCAATTCGTCACCGATGCTCAATTCCTTCTAAATCAGTATTTTTCTCCGTCGAGGCGGATAGGTGAGGTTTGCGGAATGACTAAAGACCACCTGGAGGCCTCTTCACCAATCAATACCAACCTCATGGTCGACGTTATCTCCTAAGGAGGGGAGTTAAGATTGATTGTCGTTAAGCACTTTACAGGATGGAAAGAGGATGAGGACGGATCATAAAACGCCCACGCGCCACCCACCCATCCCTCTCGGCTGCAACAGAGTGCAAGCCGATCGATGGCGGCAGGATCAGCGAAAAAATAAATAAATAAATAAGGGTAAAAGAAATAAATATCTAAATAAACAGGGGGAGCAAAATAAAAACAAAGAAGAAGAAGAAGAAGAATCGTGTGACAAAGTGACAGCATCTGTTGCATGACAAAAAAAAAAAAAAAGTCATTCTGAATCCTCATAAGCTCATCTTTAATGCAGTCATGTTCATTTTAATTGATCCCCCGTATGAATGATTTAGCATTTTTATGAGTTTATGTAACCGGCGGAGTCTGTGTTGTGTGAGACAAAGAGGTTAGAAGCCAGGATCTCTTTGGACTAACCTCTGTGTACCTCCGACATGAAAGGAGGAAAAAAGGCAGATCTTCAAATTAAATAGCCGTGGCGCTCCTGCTTCAAATTAATAAAAAGGCAAAATGAGGGTGGAGGGTGGGGAGGGGGAGATTAGCTCCACTCACACAGGAGGTAACAATGGATTATTAGAAAAGGATGGATTTTGACATCATAGTGAAAGATGGGAGGTTAAAAAAATAAAAATAAAAGAGGGGGTGAGGGAGTTTACTCTCCTATCAGTCTGGTTATTACTGTGTCCACAACTATAAGTGCGTCATCTTTTCACAGCTTTTATTGCACCCTTCCATGCCTCAGTTGTTGTTATGTGGCAGAAATGAATCACATTGGTAAATAAGGGTTTGTTGTTTTTTTATAGCCAGCTTTGCTTTGCTAAAATACCTGAAGAATTAACCAAGAGTCAACATTACGTAACCGCACCACCTGACGCTCCGTGTTCGCAGCACATCACGCTTGCATCCCCAGTAAACATATAGATACTTGAAAGCAGACAGCACACGAGTGAGAGCAGATTTAATGTGAAAAGGTTTCGGGGGTCCTCGCTCAGTCGTCCTACTGATCTCAGCCCAGTGTTTAAAATGTTGTCTTGGAAGAGAGCCACCTGTGCCGTCGCTCCGTCTGCACATCCGCGCTGCGATTATTTATTCCACAACGCTGACGTTCATTCTGCACAACTGCAAAGTGTTAATTGCGCTTTGATATTCATTATCTGAAGTCAGTGGCTCTCGGATGATTCACAAACAGCCTGCAAATGCAAATCGAGGAGTGACTCTGCATTTTCCTCCAGCAGCTTCAGAGTACAGTTGTTTAATTGTGAAAGTTGCACGAGTCGCGACCTGCGGCGCTCGAGTCAACTGGTCCCGACTTGGACACTAATTCAGTGTGCGAAGATCCTTGAAGGTTGTTTTTCTTGCTTTAGCGACGGCAGCCTCATTGTAAGCGCGTTCGATTTGCTTGTGGCCGAACAAAGCCCGCAGATTAGACGGTGTGTTTTTCCATCAGGACTCGAGATGCCCCTCGAACCACCTGGACTGAAAACACCGAGTCGCTCGGCGCGTTGTTGCTGCTGCTGCTGCTGCTGTTGCAGTCGTGATGATTCATATCTTTCTCAAGGGCTGCACACCATGTAATCTGACCACTTATGAAACATTCAAAATTCAATGGAAGGCATTGTCACAGAGAATGCTTTTATGGTCCACACATTGCCATGACACTGGAATTTAATTGATTCCAGAAAAAGTTGGCGTTTGGTAACAGCAAAGTTTCATTCTTCTCATCGTTTTCTTTCTCCAGACAGTGTGAGAACATATGAAAGGAGAAGAATGCTGCCCTTTATTGATTGCACACAGAATGGCATCTGACTCCTTTATTGCAGAGTTATTTTTTTCTTTGCATCTCCGATCAAAAGAAAAGTTGCAGGAATGTGACGCTTTTGCATACAAGTGACTCCTAAGAATCGATCGCATCCAGCGCTGTGTTGATTTTTAATTAAGAAAAGGTTAAATTTATTGATTCCATTTATAATTTTAATCTCTGTCAGTTCCTCTGCGGTGCAGGAACTGTAATTAAGCATCACTTTGCACCTCTCGGTTGAGCTTCCTGCAGGTAGCTGTGGCATCTGCTGGTTTCAGAAAAATGAAGAAGCAAAGCAAAAAAAAAACAAATCACTGAAAATGACACAGTCTTTGATGGGCGAGTGATCTTCTAAAAAAAATTCCTGAACCTAAACAAAGTAAAAAAAAAAAGAGGCTGTATCTCATTACTTCTTAAGAGAGTGAAATCATAAGAGCTGCCAGGTGCACAAAAAAAATATTTAAGGATTTGTTAAGAAGCAAAGGAATGATTCATGGCATATTTTCGCATAAAAGTCTGACAGGTTTGGATTTGTCAGCGCCGAGGACGTTCAGGTAAAGTAGTTTTTAAGTACTGTATGAGGAGAAATGCTGTTATCTTCTGTCTCGTTCAAAGAAAAAAGTCGACGTGCCAAAAGGTCCAAAATATTTCTGACAGTTATTGGCCTAAACTCCGGTGAAATAAACAGAATTACCCAGAGCCCGGGCTGTGCGCTCGCTGAGACGATTTCATGACAGATTACAGTCAAACAACCGTGTTGCAGAGCTCACTGTGACTCACTATTTTTAACTTTTTCATTCTGACGCCGGAAGGAACATTTTAATATGCTAATACATGTTTCCCCCCTCCTTAATGGCACCGGCTCTTTGATACCGATGCATCCACTTGCATATTAACACCAGATAAGAGTTGCAGAATAAGAGTAAAGAAAGAAAAAGCTGGAGTTTGGCCTACATCTGTGTGCATTTGCTCACGAGGCCGGCCGGTCGGTCGGTCGGTCGGGGAGGAAGAGGGCGGGGGGAGGAAGAGGACAACAGCGGGATCCGGCGGGCAGACAGCGCTCACTGGTAATGTTGTAGGTGTAAATGGAGTCATGCTCTGCTGAAAGAGTGCGGCTGGTGTGTGTGCTCCCCCTCATCCATCATATTTGAGGGTGTGTGTGTCTCGTCTGCGCGGGTGAGGAGAGACGGAGGATGCTCTCCAGCCGGGCCCAGGAGATGGGCTGAAGGAGGAGGGATGACAGATGACGGATGAGGTGCCGTCATGGTTTCCTAAAAGCTCAGTAAGACCTGTCTTCTGGCGGCACGTCTAAATTATGACCTCAGCTTCGCCGCCGTTTGTAGCGCTCAGCCCCGGTCTCGGCTTATCCAAGCGAAACCGCCAGACCTTTAGATTTTGTGGGCTCGAGTATTTGTGTTCTTTTTTTTTTTTTTTTATCATTCACCTTCTTGCGGGAAATAAGATAATCATCTGCATGCCTCCTTGCAGTTTAAATGACAAGTGCCTGCCAGGTTCAGAGGCTGTGATGATAGTAGCACATTTGAAGATTCATCTTGAGGCTGTAATAACTGGAAGTGATGTTAATGCAAAGTGCTAATGTCAATGCTTTATGGCGCTTCCTTTCGCAGATGCATTGGAATCTCAGATGTGAAAGTCATGTATTTTTTATTCCCACTCCCGACCGCTCTGGAATATGTAAGCGCGCGCGCGTGTGCGAGCGTTTCACGATTCAACAATCGCTCGCCACCTCAACTTTGATTTACTACGCGAGGAATCTGTACGTGAAGCTCATTTCCATGCTTCCTGGAACAGCTGGTCTCGAGCAAACACTGCTATTATAAAATACTTGACACAAACAAGCCCTAATGATGAATCCTGCCGCATACTCATTAATTCAAGAGTTAAAAAAAACATGCGTGGAGTGTGATCTGCTCCCTGCAGGCAGACTCTCTCGCTGCGAGCTCGGATGGCGGCGGCGGCGGCGGAGGGCCCCCATCGCTCCGTGTTTGACTGTGGCCCTAGAAAGTATAACTGGCAGCGACGCTCACAGGAAGTGTGCACCAGACGCATGTATCTGCCAGACACTGTGGGCTAGTGCTGACTGGGAGCGTCGACGTGCCAAGTTGGTGTGGAGGAAAGTAGGGCAAACAATGCAATCCAAAGCACAACAAAGTGGACGTATTCCTTTGTGCGGAAATTACACAAATTTAAAGTGTCAACAAGATTTGCATACATTTGCAAGCAAAGAAAAAAAAAAGGGGGAAGTAATTGTTCCAGCCAGTGCAGCTTCTTTTTCTGCAGTCTCGTGGCTCGTCTTATGATTTCACGTTTCAACTGCAAACATCAGGCAGAAGAGTCTGTTAAACGCGGTTTTAACTGTGCATACACACATTTCTAAGAGTCGCTTTTCACACGTAGGACACAAAGATGTGACGACCGACGCTATACAATGAGCTGTTCTATAAAGGACTGTGAGAATGCGTAAGAAGTGCTTTCTTTCATTAAAGGTGTAATAAGTAGACGTCCCTCACTCCCACTCTCATTTGTGCAGGATCCTTGTTCTGACTCAGTCTTAGTCATCTCTATTGTGAAAATGTTACTTTAGGATTTTCATTAATTACCCACCGCTGAGGTTCAGGCAGGCTAATGAGAGCATCGCACGCAAGCATCTCTGTTGTCTCATGGCTCGCTTTTTTTTTGTTCTTTTTTTGTGCAGGATTTTCTTCAGAAAGCATAATTTTTTTTCAACTTAATTTATTATTAAAGGGATAGTCCTGCTTTTTTTTTTTATAGTTTGTGATTGAAATCAGCCTGTTTTGGTTTGACAGCCTGAGAGCTGCCTCTCCGCCGCCACTGTTCTCGTCCTACCTTTTAAACTCGGAGATGGCTTTTTTAAAAATGCACTTGTTGGTCCATTAAGGCTTCGTTACAAAGTGTAGCTTCAGAGGACATGAACCCTCAAACCCGAGGAAGACGTTCCACATTAAGGCTGCAAGAAAGGATCCAAGTAGAATCAACCAAATCTGAAAAAACTACGGAGACGGAATCGCGTCTAGAAGATGATCCTGGTATCAGCTGATCCTTTTGTTGTCTAAAACTTGACCAACCACCATCACACATGCTGATCCAAAATAGCTTTTCTTGTGGTTTTCTTCATTGAATTATCAGAAAACAGAAACTTATCCAAAGTACCAATGATTGTTTCTATGACTCCATGTCATAAGAATTAAACTGCTGCAGTTTACCTGTTCAAACTGTGATACATCCCATAATATTGATGCCTAAAGTTGGTTTGGCCATACGTGCAAGGTGTCTCGGTGGTTAGCACCGTTGCCTCGCAGCTAGAAGGTCGCCGGTTCGCGTTCTGGTGAGGACACCCGGGATCTTTCTGTGTGGAGTCTCCATGTTCTCCCCGTGCAGTGTGGGTTCTCTCTGGGTTCTCCGGCTTCCTCCCACAGTCCAGAAACATGTTGAGGTTAATTGGTGATTGTAAATTGTCCGTAGGTGTGAATGTGAGTGTGCTTGGTTGTCTGTCTCTAAGTGTAGCCCTGTGATAGACTGGTTACCTGTCCAGGTGAACCTACCTTCACCCTGAGTCAGCTGGGATAGACTCCAGCCCCCCATGACCCTGGTGAGGATTAAGCGGTGTATAGATGATGGATGGATGGATGTTGGCATATGTAGAAGGTTTTTTGGGGTCCACTGGACTCCAAGAAAGAATACGTGCAAAACATTTGTTGGTGTTCATTCTAGATTTTTATGCCATGTCAAATACATTTTTTAACTTGGTGTTTTTTTGGTACCAAATGCACGACAAATGTCCCTCTGTTTATAGTCAAAAAATAAAAGATCTTCAAAAATCTAAAAACAAAAACCCCAGTACCCATCACCTAAACCGACTGGCCTGAGTTGGGTAAAGTGTTTAGATTGCAACACCTGGATGGAGGTAAAACTGATCTGGTTGCAGTTTTTAACACAACTCAAATGTGTTGTTCAGCCCTGAAAATGTCATGTGTCTGTCTGCTGGGCTGATGAAGCTACGAGGCTCAGAAATGACGGAAATAATTACAAGTGTCAGTTTCGACTCATCCCTTTGTCCTTTGGGGGCCTTCAACTTAGAAAATATCCAAAGCATGAAGACACGAGTTTGTGTGACTTCATTAGACATGTTATTGTTCTTAAAGAAAAGCACTAATTGAGTTTCAATGCATTGACCTTTAAACTGAAAACCAAAACAATACGCTGAAAGATGCTAAAACCTCCACAGAGCGGAGACCAATGATCCACCAATGTTCATAGAAAACATTGATCATCTGCAGCTTCTAACATTTCAATATGAGACGTATCGTCAATGAATTTCCCTGATGACGAATCAATAAATCAATATATTAATTGTAAAATGTCACTGTCCAGTATAAAGAGAAAACATTCATCAGCGTGGACTCTGCTTGGATCCAGTGTCGTCTTCCGGACAAATACTTGAACCACAAAACCACAAAACAAATGCAACAAACGCTGTAGATCAGTGATGGAATAATCCTGGGATGTGAGGGGAGGCTCACATTTGACTGCCTGAGCTGCAGAGAAAACACTTCTATGGCAACGGCGCAGTTTAATGTCAGCTCTGTTACGGAACAAACATAATTACAGAAGAGCTAAAAATTTCACTTTTTATTTTTGTGGCTGTCACGATAATTTCTTTGTTCTTTCATTGCTGTGCTGTGAGACACTCAAAAGCGAGTCCTCATAGTTTGACTGTTTTCTCTTCCTCTTTTTGAACGACATTTCTTCCCTTTTTTCTTCTTTACATGGAGTTTGATCACTTAACTGAATGGAAAAGTAAAAATAGCTTTATTAATTGCATGCCACAAGCAATTAGCAACAACAAAGCACCAGCAGAGGGCAACAGAAAATCATCCACCTCCCAGCCGAGCGTTTGTAGGGCAACACCAACAGCTGCATTCCAGGATGCAGTGGGGACAACTGGGAAAAAAATAAATATATTACAAAAAAAAAAGGCAAAAGCTGTGGGGCAGCCACATGCTTATGGGATCCGCGTTTGACAGCCAACATATTGCTGTCAGATCGTGCTGTGGAGCAGTAGTGAAGCTGTCAGCTTGCACAAACCTTAAAGTAAAAGCGGCGCATGACCGGACAGTGCCGGCTGTCATGAAAGCCTGCGACTTCAGAAGCAGTCACATCCTGCGCGCTGTAAAACTGTTTGAGATGTTAAATCGCTCGCGCCGCCGCTCGTTTCCCCGAGATTGCGCGGCAGGATAAACCATTTTACCTCCGAGGTTCAAAGTAAGGACTAATGTAATAACGCAGTCATCCAATCATTTCGCCAAAGATAACGGCCTCCATTCCTCAGATGTCAGATAAACAAGGTTCTGCTTTGATAATAAAAAAACGTGTGTAAAACAATGCATCATGCAGCATCTCCTTGGCTCGCAGCTCATTTAATCCAGATGTGGAGGTAACTAGATTAGCGGCAGGTCTGCCAAATCTCCACTGGATGTATCCAATCACGTTATGTATGAAATGCACTGCAGGAATACGGAATATTTCAACTGTGATAGCTGAGATGTGTGGCGGCAGCTGCATAGGCACTCTGTCTTGTGGCTGCTTCTCGGAGCGCGGATGTGTGCCAAGAAGGAACTAAGTCCCTTGCAAATCCATTCACTGGGAATGGTTGTCATCCCTCCAATCCATTCAAATTTGATTTGGCAAAAAGTAGTTTGCATGACAGAACCTTGAGCTTCAATTGGGGGAGGTGATGAGGGGGAGGTGAATGACGCACATGCCCAGGAAGCTAAATGAGTCAGGAGGAGGATTCCTGCAGCTCATACAATACACTTTGTTAATAAAGCTAATACCTCATTCTTAGAAGCAGTTTATTCAGCCAGGACGTGGCCAAATAGATTCACTTTAGCGTGTACAGTAGAGGCACGGGGGGGCTGAGCGCTCAGACCTTCTGGCTGTTTGGTGCTTTTCTCTGCTCTCGGTGCTCTTTCATCATCTTTTCTTTTTAAAAAAAAAGAAATAGAAAATCAATCAACTGTTCTTGTGCTGAACGCCCTGACTGGCAACACGTTTCTGTTTCAGCTTCACATTTTAATGAAAGTCTGACAATCAAAATGGAATTAGATGTATTTCAGAGCGCGATTATGCAGTCGAGCCCTTGGCTATTCCATCGATCGCTATCTGGTCCAACCAGAAGCCTGAAAGTGAAAAAAAATGACATTTTTCTCAGCAAATGATTAAGTTTTTTATTTTGTCCATTAGCTAATTAATCACATTTTTTGGCAAAAATCTGTATTTTTAATTAACAGTGGATCACATGACTGTGTTTGTGAAACCAAACAGACAAAGAATTACTTCCAAACTCTGCATTTCAGCATCTTTCAGCTTTTTGTTTTGGATTTTACGGATCGCATATGTGTTTTTTTGTTGTCACACGACTCCACTTATTCCAGATGCAGCAGGCAGCTTCCGTCCCAGTTTTGTGTTTGAAATTTACAAAAAAAACAAAACAACTGTTTGCTACCTCCAAAGCATCAAACAACAGTGAGATAAAGTTTGGTACTTTAGCAGACGATAACACTGAGAACAAAAGTTTAAATTTGTTATTTTGTCCAACCAAAAGCCTAGAAGTGAACTTTTTGGCATTTTTCTCAATAAAATATTAGAATTTTTTTGTCCAAAATGTAATTAAATGATTGCATTTCAGCTCTGCAAAGTGGCAATAATCATTTTAAAAATAATCATTTGTATTATTGGTGTTCGTGAGAGCGTTACAACAAACCCACAGAGAACCATTTCCAAACTCTGCATCTTTCAGCGCTTTTGTTTTGGTTTGTACAGATCACATAACTGTTGTTGTTTTTTTTCCTTTTGGCCGCCGCTCTCGTCACCGTTTAGTCCGGATCCAGCAGACGGCTTTAGTCTGTTTTTCAAAAAGTGGTTTAGCTGTACTCTACCTGCAAAGCGTCAGCTGACAGAGACACAAAACGAGAGACGACCTGCAGAACACGGTGGAACGTTGAGCAGAGAACAACATGAGAGGTGGTGTTGGACGTGGATTCATGGTCAGAAACATAATCCGACTGAACATCCACCGTCACTGGCATCACAGGCGAGTCCAAATTTTAGGATTTTAGTCGTTT